>NC_046376.1:25850531-26001063 GCF_011125445.2 Fundulus heteroclitus | reverse complement strand
TAAAGTTTTAAATGTTAAATAACAAACACATACTAAGTGTGCGATGTCAAACCTAGAGAAGTGTAACAACTGATGACAGTAACAAAGTATTTCATTTTTAAATTATTGTGTAAAATAAGGCAACTAAGTGTTCGAAGACTATCTTATAAAGGAGTTATTTTCATTAAAGGATAGATGATCTATAGGGATGTTTATGTGTTATAGTAAAACACATAAACATCTGATTAACTGATAGCTTAAAAAAACAACACAGTTGCAATGTATTTTGTTTGTCTCATTTTTAGCATTTTAGCTTTGGGGGCACAAACAGCAACAATACTGTATTGTTATGTTTTCTGAGGGTTCTTTCCATGTTTTACTTTCTATTAAATGCTTCTCATTAATAAACAGAGTCACATTAGTTTATGGATCTTCCATCATCTTTGCGAGAAAATGTTTTACCACTAAACCACTCTATTTGTTCATTTTTACAGGGAAAAGAAATCAGCACCAGATAATAGCAAACACTTAAACACTTGTAGCTTCAGCCAATTTGAAATGCTTATCCCTGATTGAGCTTTTGGTTACAGAAAGAAGCAAGAAAATTAGTACTCAGCAGCACAAAACAAGTGAAACAAGATGCAATTCTATCATGTTTAACAACGTTGCGATGGGGCCGATTATTAATGACAACATAAATAGTTCTTCTAAAGCAACGGCTAGAGCTTCAATCTAAAAGGGTATAACTGGTTTTAGTTATACAGCTATGGTGAGTCCACACCTTGAACCTAATCCAGTGAAGTCCATTGCCCCAGAGATGATTTATGTAAAGCCACCACACCATTCCCATTATGGATTCTAGAACAGAAATTTTCCAACTAAAAAACAAAGGCGATTCATTTTAAGGTTTCATTGGCAGAGCTGAAATCAGCAGATCAGAGAAATTGGTCTTGGAACTGGCTTGGAAAATGTCTTCCTCTGCGTCTGTGCATTTGCTCTCTGTGCACACCTGAAAGTCAACTTTACTCTTTCTTTAATGGAAATTACTTATAGTGTTTAAAAAGCCAGGGCTCATCCAGTCAAATGCACTGACACAAAATGACTTAACCCAGGCAGCGCTGGCAGGGAGCAGAGGGAACCGGGGGTAGACACAGTCGAGCTTTCATGCTCACTGAAGATTCTCTGTCGCAGAACTACAACCCTGTAATCATAACTAATACATAACATGCAGCCTGTGTGTGCCTGACTGTTGTGTGTCTGTGGTGTCTTAGTAAACTCCGCTTCCATTAATCGTTGAGATGAATGACTTTGCCTTTATATTTAGTAGGAGGAAGTATGACTAATATCAGACCATATATAGTATGCTTTAATTTATCTAAATAAGGCTAAAATAACAAAGGATTAATCATTGTTGGCTTTAACATTTTGAAAACAAAAACATAGCTTTTTTTTTGTAAAAACAAACAAAAAAACACAATGATATGCACACAACCATTTAAGGCTAGTTAAAGTTTACTATGTGCATATCTTTTTGTCTTTTAAGCTTTCTTAGATCCATAGAATGAGCTGAACTGCTCTGGGGGCGGGGGGGGGGGGCGATGTGATCAGAGTAAAAGAACTGAACATATGTTACGGCACACCATCCATCAGCCTGTACTGTGTGAACGTGTGTGTGTGTGCAGTTTGTTGTGGTCAGCGAAGCTTAGAGTTAGCAGATGAGACAGAGGCTTAAAGAGAGGACCGACTCCATTTGTTGTAGTAATCAGCCTACCCTCCCCCACCCACCCCCACGCCCACCCACGACACTCACCAGTCCAATACAGCTGGGAGTTGTCAGAGCATCATTTGGGGGAAAGGCTGATCTATTTCCAAGGGAGCCAAGCAAACTACATTAAATGTGTGCTACAATTATGAAGGACATGTTAATGTATTCTACTCATCTGTTTACCCCCCCCCATATCTTCCTCTCTTTTTTTCCAAATAAACTGAACAGCCTCCCTGTTACTCCCCGTGTGTGTGTTTGATAAGGCAGGCTCATGAGAATGAATACTTACTCCTTTACATATGGCAACGGCTTCCTTAGACATCGACTTGGGGTAGGAGACGTGATGCTCCATTATGGACTGAAACAACTCGTCCTCATCCTCGCCGTCAAATGGCGGCTGCAGAGGAGAAGGGAGAGTTGAGGGAGGAAAAGGAGAGAGGTAACACAGGACAGACTGAGGGTGTGTACTGTGCCAGCCAGAATCAATCACAGCCATCCTCGGTGTAGATGTGGAAACGGCGTTCAAATGAATGCATTTTGTTTTGCAGGGCATCATCTCACGCTGAAGCTTTGTAGTCTGAGTGCATTTAATTGGTGGAGAAAAATCCAATGCCATAAAACAATTTAGTTTATACAAAATCACCGGCGGCACAACTATGGGCACACCTTAACTAAACACCCTTTTTGCCATTTATTGTTCTCCTATAACATTTCACAGGGTTGGAGCATAGCAGGATCTTTAGCCATTCCTCTTTACAACACGTCTCTAGATCATTCAGAGTCGACCTCGATGCTCTCTTCTCTTCAGCTCATTACACAAGTTTTCTTTAGGATTCAGTCTGAGGACAAGGGTGGATAAAGAAGAATGTTTATCTTGTGACTTGTAAATCATTTCTGAGTGGTTTTCTAAAAATATTCAGCTGAAGGACCCATTAATGACTCATTTCAGCTTAAATATAGGAGGTCGCCAGATCTTATTTCAAATATTTGAAATGGGTCGTTTGAATAAAAAGAGGACCACAGTATCTAATAAAAGGTTAACTTTAAACTAAAACATACTTAAGTCAGAAGTTATTTTTAAATGATTGTCAGAGGTACCAACAATTGTACCACTGGTGAGTTTGCCAAAAAATATTTCTCAACTTGGGGTTTTCATTTTTCCAGGACTGAACAAATGGGCTGATGGATACCTATATAATACCAGTAATATTACTAAAAGTACAATTATTATAACAGTTTCCAGACTTGTTCATATTTCAGTTATCAGGAGCTTTTGCAGCACATTACAATAGTGTTGAGACATTCATGATGGAGACTTCTTTCTATTTTTCATTTAATATACTTTTTTCAATTAAAACCAACAAACAAGGTCCCATAAAGCTGCAGACCAACCTGTCAGCCAACATTTCATAAAGCAATACTCCGAAGGCCCACCAGTCCACAGATTTTTCCGTAAGGTTGATAGGCAATAATCTGTAATAAACAAGAACAGCTCTAATAATCAGCAGCATTCAATAAGCCTAAATACTTTAAAAATGACATATTTGAAAATGTCCGCTTTCTCTAACTTTGGACAAAGTTGTTTGGATTATAGTTGTCCTGATTAAGGTATCTTGCAAGCGTCACACACAACAAAAACACACATGCACGCACACAAACAGACATACCTCAGGAGCGATGTAGTCTGGTGTTCCACAGAAGGTTTTGGTGGTGATTCCGTCAAGCATGTTTTCTTTACACATACCAAAGTCTGCGATCTTAATGTGGCCCTCACAGTCCAGCATTACGTTATCCAGCTTCAGATCCCTACGGTGGTAAAGAAACTATTTTAACATCCTTCTGTTTTTAAAAAGTGTGTATTACACGATATATATATATATATACATACACGATATATATATATATTAGGGCTGGGCAAGTTAACGCGTTATTTCGCGTTAACTCATAGACTATTAACGGCGATATTTTCTTTAACGCGCGTTAACGCATGTTGGTCACATGCTTTATTTTGTGAAGGTCTGTTGCTGCGGTGTAGGGGTTTGAATCAGAACAGTAGGTGGCGATAAGCGCCAATAACCTCGCTGTCAGCCCAGCCTCAGATTCAAAGAGGAAGAAAGGTGCTGGCCGGAAAAAAACACAGCTGATATGCGGAAGGCGGTGTTTCCCGCAGTACCGCGAGCGAGCTTAGGCGAGGCGAGGCGGTGAGTTGGCGGCCGGAACAAGTTTTGGCGGAGCGGAGGGGGGGGGTCTGCATCGACGCCGTAGGTGAAGTCGCTTCTCTCTTCAAGTATCTATGTGTTTTGCCTGTTTTTCCCTGCCATTCACTATATGCGCGCGAGGAAAGCAACAACAAAAAACCGCGTGTCAACGTCAAATAAACGCAAGCATATCGAGTTAGCAAGCATTTCAGTTTAAAGTTGTTCCAGCATGGAATATGACAGAAACAAGTTAGTTGTAACCACTGCCAAGTTAAACTTTGGTATTGAACATAAAATGGTAAATGCTGCTCCCTGCTGTTTACCTCAGAAATGCCTTGTTTTTGGTAGATTTTTTCCCCATAAAGAGAATTCCCTGTCAGTGGCAATAAGCTTTAATTTATTATTATTGCTATTTTTTTGTTTTACATGTTTAAGTTGAGCTTTACACTAAATATGTGTTACTGATAAGTGCTACAAATGTTACAACACTTTTGTTCATATGGCAGCCAGAACATTAAAATAAAAGTGTTCTTTTACACTACTTTTGAATTCATTCTTGGAGTTTGTAAATACAATGCCGATTTAATCGCGATTAATCGCGATTAATCAGTGCGATTTAATCCGCCGATTAAATATTTTAATCGTTGCCCAGCCCTAATATATATATAGATTAATATATATATATATTACATACAGCGTCAAATACCTGACAAAACTCCTAATGTAAAACACGGTGGTGGAAGTATCATAAGAAATGGTTACGACCTGAATACAGGGCAGATATACAATATTTCTATCCAACAAATATGGGTAAGTGCCTTTTGACTACCGTTTACGTTCATGTTTAGCTCAATGAAGAGTAGCAGTGCAGGTAAGATGTCTGGCTGAAAAATATAGCAACATTGCTCCATTAAAAAAACAACACACACACACACAATGCACTGCACTAGTGAGAGCATAGGACCACTGACAGATAAAATGAATAATTGACATCATCTGTTCTTCAGAAGCAGAAGCCAGCAGGGACCAACCTTGGGCACATGTCCTCCATGTTGTGGCTTGAAAGGTTTTATATGAAGCGGATGATCATCATACATGTACTGTTGCATGATTGCAGCATGCAACTCGTTTTACCTCCCAACAACTTCAAGCGGCAGACTCATATTTATACAAAGTAATATATATATTTTTTCAGTATAAGTTTGCCTGATTTGCCGTGTTTGTTATTTAGGCAGTTGGTTTAGCACAAATGTTACCTGTAGATGATGCCCTTTTGATGCAGGAAAAATAAACCAATGGCTATCTCAGCAGCGTAGAACCTACAAAACAAACACAGAGAGAAAAAGAGAAACAACCGCACCCAATTACAGTGAGGCTGAGAGACAGTGGATAAACAGGGGGGGGGTGGGGTTAGGGGTAATTTAATTTGTGTTTGTATGTGTGTGGTCTGCATAAAGGTCAGAGCTGTCTCCTTAAGGCCAGAGAACAGCTGATAAGATCAAAGGAAAGGGCGTCGACCAGACTGACCACGTAAGCAGCCATTTTGGATGCAATACACGCACAGGGTTTGTTTGGAAAGTGGAACATAAGAAATGTCAGAAGGCAGTCTGAAGGTGTGGAGGCAGGTTGTTAGGAGAATGAGAGTTTATTTGAATTTGAATTGAGCAGTGGCTGTAAGCGATGCCCACAATGCAATGAGACAAAGTTAGAATAAAGTAAACTTTAATGTATTGTCATTATCCAAAGAGGATATACTAACTATTGCTTAATAAGTAAAATAAAAGAAGCATAAGATCATTAAATTTAAAGAAACTCAGAAGTATATATAATGTACCAAAAATGGAGAAGAAACGACCTTCTTTGTGGTTCAAACGATCAAATAAATTTGTCATCTGATAAAGATTTTTACTGTTTCTACTTTGAAGGACAGTGGTGATAGCAATATGTTTTGTGATGTTTGTCAATCAGCAGCATCTGGGAGATTTGTATGAATTAAAGATATGATGATTAAAGCTAAACAGGCCAAATAATAAAAGAAAACATGCTAATCCACCAACTAACACTATCCTGCATGCTAGCAAAGTAGAAAAAGCTACACCAACAAAACACACATGTCTTTAATCACAGACAATGTGCACTTGTATCCCACACACCCCTAGTTCTTGCAGAAGCAGATTGAGAGATTAATTAATAATCAAGATGCTTGGCTTCTTTGCTGAAAGAAAACCAGCCACGTTGAGCTGTAAAACATCTATAGTATCTGCTGAGGATTAAGACTTTCCATTGACGGCACAAATGAGCTTCATTTTCTGGGTACTCACACAGCGTGGGGCTCTTTGAACTTGCCAACTTGCTGTATCTGATACATAAGGTCTCCGCCATTTATGTATTCCATGACAAAATATAAACGGTCCTGAGGAGAGAAGGTAAAGTGAGGAGCGTTAGAATGTACACGCTACAGAAAAATAAAAGGTATAAATTCCTCTTTTGTTCCATAAATTTCTTATTTCTATAACACTTATAACTACACAAAAATGTAACAAAACAATTAAGATATAAAAAGTATTTACAAATAATTAATACTTCAATAAAAGTCCTGAATTTTCCCTTAAGCACTAAAAATGCTCCCAGATACCCTTAAGTCTCTGAAAGGCTTTTCCACAATGCACATTATGATAATAAATTCAGCCGGTGATAAAAGCATGGATCAAGGTCTCTGCATTGATTTGGAGAGAAATAAACATACTCTGTCAGTTTTCTTTTGAGTGAAAGAATGCTGTTACAGCTGCATTAAAAAAACAATGTGTAGTACATTCAAGTTATAAAATTACTCCAAGGATCTTCACAACGTTCAATGAATCCTGTACCAAAGCACATACTTGGTATAAAGTTCTTTGTGTGTCTTAGGACTAATAAGTATTTTTTTCTGCTTTGTTCCGGATAAAGTACACTGCCATCCATGTCTTGATATCTAAGGCATAGTTAAAATGCTGCTCTGCAGGTCTTGTGTCATTATGAGAAACTGATATAAATCATTGTATCATCTAAATAGTTGTGGAAATTTATACCATGTTTTTTTTTTGATGACATAACCCAAGGCACAGCATGTATGGAGTATAAATGGTAGGATTTGATGCAGAGGCATTTGGGAACACCACATTGAGTTTAAAACCCAAACATTGAAGTTGTTATATGTTTATAAAACAATCTCAGTCAAATAGATTAATAATTGAAGCATTTTAAATCAGTGGCAAAGAGGTCAGCTGTGGTTTTGAGGCCTACCAATTGGCACTTACAATGACCAGCACAAGGACCAAAAACTGTAAACTAGCACAACCCAAAAATACATTATCTTGAGATGGAAGGCTCACATTAAAAACAAGGGCTAAAACACATAAGAACTGCAAAAAGAAGGAACCAAAATGAAGAAGAACAAAGAGGGTAGAGAGGTGTGAAAAGAGATGCATCAGTGTCACCACCAATGACAAATACCTCTATTGTTTTCCTTATTGAGTTATAGAAAATGTACAGTTCAAATACTCTAAAGGTCTTATGTCACCAGGAGACAAAGCAATACAAAGCAGTGTCATCTGCATGACTGTGGAGAGTCTCTTAATGATATCCCCAAAGGGTAGCATACAAAAGGACAACAAACTAATATTGCACTCTGGGGAACACTATGATCTTTAATTCATAGCTAAAAGATTTGACTACTTTGATGCTTGTAAAAATCCGTTTCATAGGAGCTGAACTATTTTAAAACAGTCTAACCTATTGTATAAAATGATCCCCAAAAAAATCAAATGCAGCACTTAGATTGAGCAGGACAAGGAGAGAACACGGTGAATTACTGTTTGTCTAGAGGTGGATTGTTCATGTGAGACAGATGACACTAGAAGTGAAAAGAGTAGTCAAAAAGGGAAGGAGGAGGTATAGGACAGAGGGAGAGAGGTGACTGGGTTGTTGTAAGTTCAGCCAATCAGCCTAGAAGTGAGATCAATTTAAGAACCTATTGTCTTCAGTTATCTACTGAAATTGCCAATACGGTTCAGTATTTCAGAAAATCAGAGGGATTTGGTTTGGGCACTGTGTATGTGTGTGTGTGTTCTGGACAAAATACAGAGAGGTTTGTGTGTGTTAGGGTCTGGACCGTCTGATAAGCCTTAAAAATGGACTGTTTGAGAGCAATATGTTGGACCTGTGTGTCTGAAGAAAAATTACTTGCATGTATGCACCGCAAGTTATGTACAGCAACTACATATGAATGCAAGTCCTTTATAATTGCTGACGTGTGATAACTGTAGGCTAAATGTAATGGCCAAAGTTCTCCTCTGCTGGGAGAATTATTGCTGCGGTGGATTAGCATGTTTACGTTTAGTTACTGTGTGTGTGTGTGTGTGTGTGTGTGTGTGTGTGTGTGTGTGTGTGTGTGTGTGTGTGTGTGTGTGTGTGTGTGTGTGTGTGCGTGAAGATCAGGTCAGCTGAATTTGTGGTGTCTCAACTAAGTGACAGCACATCACAAATAGCTATGCGTGCTTATGGCATGGGAAATTAAATAACATACACTGAAGGCTACACATGAAACCACCAGGCTATATTTACTCCTCTGTTGACCCATCTTTAGTGTAATACGGATTACACATCACAAGTTGAACATGAATCGAGCATGAATACAGGCTGTGTATTCCAGCTGGGAGCCGGTGACGGTAGGCGAGGTAGCTGCTGTTAAGACCACAGCGCTCCCTGTGCAGCCTGCAGCAGCATGCTGCTCTTACAATCGTTCCCATGTAACTTGACAAGCCGGAGACCGACAAAGGCCGTTCAGTTTTACAATGTTGTTGGTTTCTAATCAGAGCATGTTCCACATGTACATGTTTCGTTTGTACGCTGAAGTTCACGCAGTTCCTTAATGGTTCTTTAGCTGCAATTTTAACAATGGTTACAATTAGCAGTGTGAGAGTAAAAAGTCATGGTCGAAGTTTTGCACCAAAGGGATTGTGTTACTTATGAAGTTTTCACAGACTTTGCATATTTGATGGTATTTGATCTGTTTTAAGATACCAAGCTGACCAGACAATTAAGCGAAGCAAGATGAAGAAAAAGCGTCCGGTCCTAAAGCCTCGTTTGAGCAGATGAACTCTAATGGAGATTCTTCAGAAATCGGAAGAAAAAGTGTGCCGAGCATTCAGCCACAGCAGCCTCAACAAGTATTAGTACTCCTGATAAAGATGTGTGAAAAGCATAATCTTTTAATGCACAGGTATGACTTCACACAAAAAAAACGTGTAAAAAATCCAACCCTTATTTGAAGTACATTGATCCAGCATGGGCTGTGAGGGATTTTACATTAAGAGGAATATATTTTCCTACAAAGATTAATGGTGTCACAATTATTGGCAAAACCTAAAACCTATTCAATAAATGCAACTGAAGCTGTTAACAAATTAAAACTATATTGTTGTACTTATTTAAGTAGAGCATCAAGGAACCTGTTATTAAATAACCTATAACTGTTTCTCCTCTGTGACCAATTTATCTTTGCCACTCCTCAAAATGGGGAAACACAAGAGAACATACTGCTCAAATTAGGCAGATGTGTTCTGATATCTACAAAAATGGGAAATTACTACAAGTAGTAAAAACAATATCCCAAATCTACAGCTAGTGGAATAAATAAAATGTTTAAGACGCCTGTAACTGTAACAATATTGTCAACATACACAGTGAGAAGGACGGTGAAAGCGGTTAAACTTTAACTGGAACCGTATCCTTTGGTCAGATGAGAGTAGGTTTTCAGTAACAAACCCTTCAGGTGGGTTTAGTGAGATACAACAGCAGGAAAACATGAAAGGACATCACACAGTCAGGTTTGATGGAGGATCTGTGATGCTGTGGGCTAGTTTCTCTTCCAAAGGCCATAGTAACACCTTTTAATAACAAGATTGTATAATGCAATCTGGTGCATCCTGAAAGAAAACTGAAAACAAGTCAGCACTGGATCTTTTAGCAGGATAGTGAGCCAGAAAGTATGACCAAATCAAGGCAGAAATTGATCACCAGACAGAAAATGTACCTTCACTGTGACCATAAATGACCTAAATCCTATTAAAAACCAAAGGGGGAGGTGAAGGCAATGTATGATGGACAGAGTAGCATTTGCTGTGCTACACATCAGTTTATGTAATAAATACATTTTCTAAGATGTGATTTTCCCCCCACTGAATAAAAGTACTCAAATTTAATTTAAATTTTGATCTTCCAAATTTTTAAACTATCAATTTTGTTGCTGCTTGTTTGTTACAGATCTTTGCCAGGAGCTGCAAAGAGAGCAATCAGAATCACAACAAGCCCTAATCATCATGTGACACAAACAAGGAACTTGACTTCGGTTCCACTTTGCTCTCAATGAAGACATTTTAAGTTTAAGTATATATAAAAAATAAAAAACAGAATATAACAGTGGTTATAATAATCATGTTGTTGTTAAACTACTATTTTACGTCCAGAGGGTTTAAAATTTGAGTTTGGCTTCTGCTAAAAGAAAATAAATTAAGAAAAAGGTTTTTGCAAAATAGAACAATCGTAAGAGTTTTCATCATCTTCGTTGAATACCAGAGGATGGCAAATTTCATGTGATGTTAAATTGAGGTCAAACGGACATTATTTGACTTTATATTTGGAATTGGAGCCATAATTTCTGACCTAAAAGAGAGATTTAATTTAATTTAAACAATCAAAAGCTCCCTCTAAAATTTTATTTAACTTAATTTGAGTAAGAAAATAAAAACAAACAACTCAGATTAAACAAATCACTGTGAGAATGAGGCCAACCAACCCACCATAGTCTGGAAGGTGGAGTGCAGCTGCGTTAGGAACGGAGGCTTTCCGCTCAAAGCTAACACCCTCTTCTCCACCATGGTGCACTCAACGTCGTCGTCTTGGATAACAACGTCCTTCTTCAGGATCTTTATGGCGTACAGCTCCTCTGTTCCTTTACGCTCCGCCAGCATCACCTAGAGAGGAGGAGGAGAGAAACGAAGGCAGGGGCGTGAAGAACGCATTTAAACAATTTACAAAGAAATATTCTCCAGCCATTTTACAGTCCTGTCATCACTTCTCAATAGACAGCAAAGAAATAGGAAATTAAAAAAAAAATGGAGAAAAGAGACAAAGTTATTAGAGAGGAAGGGAAAACTCAACATTGTAAGTTGCTTGCCTGTTTTCAATTCAAGCATCAAAATGGAAAAAGAAAGAGCTCAGTGACAAGAGAAAAAAAACCTGAATCAACATGTTTAAAGATGTCACCGGGGGAGAAAGGAAACTGCAGGGAAAGCCTACGGCTCACTTAGATGACATACTGATATGTTTATGAATGCAGAATGTGCTGCAGAAGGCATTCATTTAATCTATCATTTAAATCCTGACAATAAAAATATGCATTTCAAAAATCCAAATATTAGCCCACATCATGGTTTCTGCTTAAACATCGCTTGAAAGTACAGAAAAAATAACCGAAGCACTCTAACTTGTCTCACTTCATGTTCGTGTAAAAGATCTATGGAGCTAAAATGTGATGAAGAGTTCAAACCAAAGACAAACCTTCTCTAACTTAGGTGACATCACTCCTTCCCTGAGTCATACCTCACTTTTTTTAACGCTCAAGACTGGAGGCTTCAAGAGGCAGACACAAAAATATGACTGAATCAGTAATTTCTTGTAAGAGCTATGTAAAAAAGGAAACCTGATAAACTTTTCTTACATAAGACTATTCAAAACCAACCTGTTACACATAATATATAAATAAAGATTAAGAATAGACATAGCTTTGTTTTTGGTTCTACAAATCACGCTAGTAGAAAAAATTTCCTTGATTTATTTGCATTGTTTCTTATTGAATACATTTATAGTTTACTGTAATGTTTGTATATAATTTGTATTTTTTATATTATGTTTTCCTTAAAAGACAAAAACAGTGTTACCAACTTAGCGTTGGATGGCATCCTGCATACATCTACTTAGTATTGTCAACATGGAGGGATGTTCAATGCATTGTTTCCTGATAAATAAACAAGTAAAATTAAATTATTTAAAAAATTTTAAGGATCCATAATTTATAGACTCAGACTAAAGCTCAGTGGTTTAGATTACTGGTTGTCAAATGATTTGAAAACACCATCTTGATAAATACTAGAAAAAGAAGTTTAACCATCTTGGTTTAAAGCAGTAGTATAACTTTAAGTTTGTTGAGGTAAAAACAGACCTTTTCATGGGTGGATTCAAATTTCCAGGCTCTCAGGACCTACGCAACAGTCATGGATGCTTTTTAGGGGAGAGTACTTTGAGCATAAATCAGAAAATGCAACTTTTGAAGTGATCACTACAGTAGAAGCATCAACTAGGGAGACAGGCATATTTTGAAGGTTGTAGGCGCTTTGATGTCATAGCAGACGTGGTAAGTTTAATTGTTTCATGTTGTATTTTTCCGGTGAAACAACAATCAGTGTGTCAAATATTTTTCTGGATGCTGGTGCTCGTTAGCTCAGTCGGTTAATTTTTTTGTATTTACCTTAAAAATGCTAAAAAGCATGTTTTTTCCTGAGTAACACTAAATGCAGCTTAGGTACCACCAGCGGTAGTCGCGTTACAATTTGAAAACTATAGTTTCTATTAAGGATTAGATTGGCTAACTAAATATTTCAACATAGATTTTAGGATTGTTATTGCCAATTTTACCAGGTTTTATTGAAAAGGAGAAAGACTAAAAGGTTACTAGAAACAATTACAGCAACTATATCTCGTGTTATTATCCATTAAGGGTTATACAACGTACTTTGGCGCTCTTAAATCGGACACAGTTGTCAATATTTCACACAAAGGATACGCTCTCTGAGAGAATAAAAATTGGTTTACATGAGCTGTAACAATCTGACAGTCACCAAGATTTAGTGCTTCTCTAAGATCTTTCTGGGGGGATTTTCTTTGTCCTTCAGAACATCTGGGAAGGACACCAAGAAGAAAAGAAGCATCATACAGAAAAAAAATGCAGAAAAAGAATAAAAGGGATTTTGTAACTTTTTTTCCCCCTCAGAAACTTCAGTGAGATCAGGTTTAGAGGTGAGCTAAGATCAAGGACAGTTGATGTATGAAGAAAGTGGGATTTAAAAGTCAGAAGTAGGTCAGCAAAGTGTGGCGTGAGCTGAAGGTGAAGGAAAAAAGAGAGAATGAATGCGGAGGAGAAGATGGGCAGCTGTAACGTGTTCCAGATTTTAAATGATCATGTTCTGGAACGTGCGTGTTTCAGATCATAATTAGGACAGAGGTCAGTTAAAGAAGCATTATCAAGATCTACTCGATCTCTAAGACTGCGGACAAGCAGACATGTCCTGTGGTGTCTACATCCCTGTTGTAAACGCAGGGATGGAGATTGCAAAGTAGAATTTTAAAACAAAAAGACATGGACCTACAAATGCCTATTATCATTGTCTGGGCTTAAAAATGCAAGCACATTGGAGCCATTTTACTGGGTTTTTCAACATTTGTCTGTCTTAGTTCTGGCTCAGGTAAACTTCAAATGTGTACTGAAAAAGTTAAAGAGTAGGAAAACATGGCATGTGAAATAGTTTCGACAAGCTCAGAATGTCCTCCTTTTAAAATGTGCTGTTATTAATTTATTGCTCTTATGCATGATTCTAATTTTCAGAAAATTTTGGGTTTACATTGGCCCTAGTAAGTAATATTTACTTGAAATATGACACTCTGTGAGGGAGAAATCATTATATAAAGACATTTCGTTATATAACATTCTAAAAAACTTTAAAAAGTAAGTAGTACAATCAAGCAATTAAAAGTGAGAATAATATAATAAATTAATGCTATTTTTGAGGATGAAAAAATATGGAGACCACCCCAATTCTTTTCCTACTTAAACTGAGTAAAATCAAACACAGGCATTAATATTAAATGCAAATGATTAGAACATCATTACTCAGCATATTGAAGGAGGTTTGCCCTGCTTAAAGCTCAGATATTTAGTTTTCTGCTGACTGTTGAAATTAATAAAAGAGCTGTCTGACACCTTTATAGAGAAGACTGTAGCAGGTAAGGAGCCTGGTAAGGGATTTTAAAAAGGTCTCAAAAGGTCTGACTATCCAAGAAAAATCAACAGCAGACTGTAAGATGCTAAAATAAGTCCCTAAAACCCTTAAATGTTATCAAGGAACCACAGCAGGCTCTTGCTGCACTTGATCTCTGATTGTACTGCCTGTACAATCAGAGGGAGTTGCACAAGTTAACGTTTCATCGAAGGTGTGTGAGTAGGAAACCTTCACTCTTTAAGAAAAAGAGAATATAGACACGGACCAGGGCTTTTTAGCTAATGTTCTTTGGACAGAAGAGCTTAAAACTGAATGATTTTGAGCAAAACTGAGAAGTTATTTGACATATAAGCCAAACCAAGCATTACAGAAAAGAACATCCTACCAGCTGTGAAGCATGGAGGTGGGAGTGTCATGGCTTGAGGATGTTCTGAAGTTTGTGTGGCGATAATCAATAAACCAATTAAAATAAGCGCGATAATTTACGTAGGCATGCTTGCTTATTTCCCCTTGTGTTTCCGCCTCCTCTCTCTGAGACAGGATAGCGAAAAGTTTTCAGTACCCTGGATCTGTGTCTGCTCACCCATCCCGAAAAGGAGAACAGAAAAGGAGTAATCCTAGCGGTAGTGGTCTGGTGTCTCACTGCAATAAAGCCAGGCTTATAACAGGATGGAGGAAACCCAGCTTGTGTTAGGTAGGCACAGGCAGAAAGTGAAAACGAGAGCTGGGTGAGCAAGAGCCAGAGAAACACTAGTTTTAAAAAAAAAAATCCAATTTGTGTCAAAGCCAAACACGACCGCTGCAGCGTGCTTTTGGGATTTAAACCAAATGTCGCCACCCACTTCACTTGTCTGAGCCGGTCGGTCGAGAGGATAAACCTGCGTTATGCCATTATCATATTACTTGAAAAAGGTTTCCAAATGACAATAATATGATTTATCACAATAAGTTTTAGAAAAAATGATCGTCCAGCTACATCTGTTATCGTGACAGGCCTAGGCGGCACCTGGTCAGCTCACCCTCATATATTCCATACACCAAGGGGTGCTTGAGGAAAAAGACCAAGGGCATCTATAATGCAAAGAAAATCTGAAGAAAAATTGAACCCTGCAACATGACAATTATTATTATCATGCCAGAAACTCCACCAACGACCGGCTGAGAGTTAAGAAAGGGAAAGTCCTGGTTCGACTCAAAGAGCAGGTTTTGATCTCATTGAGTGTGCTGGGGAGACCTGAAACAGGCTGTATATGCAAGAAACCCCTCAAACATCCCACGGCTGAAATAAAAAGGAGTCTGGGAAATCCCTGGTACATGGCAAAAGCAACCTTCTCACAGCCCTTTTCAGGCCAAGGTTTTAAGACTAGCTATTAATTGGTACGGTTTCCTCATTTTCTTTCCCAGCTATAAAATATAATACATTTTTGCTGATATTTTTTTGTTGTATGTGTAAAACCATTGGTCGTTTCAATGCAGTTCAATGCAGTAATTTTTATAAAGATAAAAAAGTAAGATAGTACTGATGTGTGAGCATTTTCTAATGAAACTATGTCCTTTCATTCGGGTGTCCTGCTTTATTCACGTGACTTTTGCTTATACACCCTCTTTTTTGACTGAAATGTATTTATAAACCTATTTGTTTACACGTTCACATTTTGTTTTTTTAGATCTTAGAAAGACATCAGAATTAATTTGGTTGGTAGAAACCCCAAAGCAAAAACCACAGACAAATATTTCAGAAAAAGTACAGATTTTGCAAGCAACTGAATCTGCATATGACGTTTGGGACAAATGTTGATCATATTAAGGAACGACTTGATATTTAAAAAGAAAATCCATCAAAAACAGCGTGAAATGGGGCAGCACATACTGAAGTAGGCGCCCCACATACGGAGGCCTTTTGGCCTTACAACTATCAGAGTTTTGCCGATTGACTGGGATTTGTTTCACAGTTGGACACTTCTAAATGACACAAGTGATTAAAGGGTTAATTTTTCCTACAGGAGAGCTGAAAATGAGCAACTTGGGTGTTTCTGCTTTATGCATATTCAGGTATGATAATGCAGAGAGGTTATTGGGACCGGTATTCTACTTGAAGTGCAGCACAAACGGATTCACACAGTGATCCATGTGTGAAGATGTGCCAGTGTGTCTATTTGCACACATCTGATGGTGTGTACTTTGTAATTTTTGCACAGAAGGCTGACACCGATTAAAATATTTTAACATTGAAATCTGCTGGAAAACTCACAACAGCAATGTGTGCGCGTGTGCACGCACTCGGCATATGGTGCCGTGTGACTGTATGTAAATAAGAACGCTTTAAAAATTAAACAGCGACACCAAAGGACACCATCTGGCCCAAAGTTCGTTTGCACAGCGACGAGGACCGGCTCAGAGTAAGAGAACAAATGACGCTGAGGAAACCAGAGAGGCTTATAAAAGTGACACACTTCAACAAGCTAAAGTGGTTCAGCTCAGAGCAGCGGACAGCGCCCTCTCAAACACAGAAGCGAGTTGCTCAAGGTGAATTTGGTGACAAAGTTATGCGTAGGCTTGAGAGTATATAGTGAACTGCGGCATGCGTAAGACGTTAATTTGTGTAAAGTCACTCGGGGTAATTTGCCAATTACCAGACCAGAGGACATAAGCGGAGATGTTACGTAAATAACGCTGCTGACCGTGGGGAGGGAATTTGCCTGTGAGGGAAGGTGCTGGGTTTGGAAATGTTGAAATCTATCTGGAAATTTGAGTTGAGGTTAGGGTCCACATTCTCCAGCGGATGGCTAACCACACAAATCGGTAAAGAAATGTAAGATGATGAGAACAGTTGATGATATAGCCCTAGTAAGGATTTTGTTTTAAACTAGTAATTTTCACTTGCACTTGACATCGGCACTACTCTTCATGTTAATAACTAATGGCTATTGCGGCAGGAAGGCTGAATAAAGTATTTTGAGTGCTTTTCATACTCTATGTTCTCATATTTTAGAATCTAAAAAAAATCAGTATCGGCTAACACCGCCACAAAATTCTGATCGGAGTGCCTCAAATTTGGGAAATGACGTGGGGTGAAAATTGCTAAGGGCCCTGGATTTCTTTGCAAAGCATGGGAACGGTTACATGTGTTGCATAAGCTTGTAGAAAAGCTACAATTTAAATAACATGGCAGTAATTCTCTAAACCTGAGTAGTTTTACTGCCTAAATCTAACAAAATAGGCAAGTAAAGCTGGGAGTTTCAGGCAAGAGAGAGACAGAAAAAAAATAAGTAAATCTAGCCCCAAACTGTTTACTCCACTCCACTTGGCTGGTTCCAAAATAATGCAAAACTACATGTTATAAATCGTAAATAGATTCAGCTAATAGCATTTAAGTAAATGTGAAATTAAGCGCCCCTCAGCCAATACGCCTGTCATTTACTAAGATTATTAATATACAAACATTTACTCATTGTAGTAAAAGTAGCACATACTATGATCTACAGCACAATGTCTTAAAGAGGCACACAACAGGAATACAATATACCATTTTATTCATTCTCTGTATAGTTGGTGTTCCTTTTGTCTATAGCTGCAGAGGCATGCTTCCCCCCCACTGATTCAAATAAACAAGAAAGAAATGCAGAATTTTCTCCTTGGCATTTGCAGCCTTTCCTCATTGTTTGACACTAACAGGGCAGACGGCAAATTGTGGTCAGTGACCTTAGATGAAACGAAAGCCAGGTAAGAAGCCATTAGTCCTTTATCACACCGGGTACTAGAAAACTTCAGCCTCTGCAGTGTTGTTCTCGTACACAGCATGCTCGCCAGACTAATGTGAATTGCCATGGCAGCATGAAACCTTGTAATAAGAAAACTCTGACCTTATGCATTCACCTCATCCTCTAAATGTAATGTCTAATCTGGCAAAATGGCAAATGTGTGTGCTGTGTGACTGAAGCTCTGTATATTGCGAGCTGGCCTGAAAGGAAGCAGTGAAAAGGGCTTTCAAATGGCTGAATGTATAGGAAGAGCGGTCAGGCCAGTAGGACTGGAAGGATTTATTGTTGACAAAAGTTGCACAAGGCAAAATCTTCATTTAATCTATGTGATTGTGGACTGGTCATAATGTTTAACAAGCACATTTATCACTGATGCACAACATGCTTTTGCTACATTATGTGCAATAGACCAGGATGGAAGGTAAAATGTAGACTGGCTTCTGTAGGACTACCAGAAGCCAGGGATTGCTGATAAAAAAGATCTGGGTACACTTATCAACTTGAATAAAATAATGTGCAAATGCTTCAATTGCGTTTATTTTGTAGGAATTGTTAGGGTTGCAACTAATTGTGATTCTGTAAAAACAGTTAAGGCATACATATTTTTTTTCTCCCCATTGAATACATCGAAGGGGGTAAGTATCTAATATTTTCAGTGTGCCAATAATCCACTGTAATAAATTATATATTTTAAGGTATTTAACGCCTCTTTACCATGGTTACCAATATACGTGGAGTTCTATATTTCCATTATACAGGGATTAGTGTACCTTAGGTGTGAGTGGCAATGTGCCTGCTTTCAGACTTATTCAGTATCAAAGAAACAGCATTCCCAAAAAAACACAGGCAAAATGTTTGGGACTGCCCCAGTCATCACGACAGCTAATCCACGTGGGTTAAAGTGTGCCAGAATAAGACCACTGTTTTTTATAAAGCAGCGTGTGTACAAAATCCATAACAGAGTACCTAAATTAAAGCTGCAATATATTAGAAAACATGTCATCAGAGTATTGTTTACTCCATATTGTACAGTAATCACACAATGTTTAATGTTTTTGGGCATCAACACACAGTTTTCTTTCTCTTTTCTTACCAAAGTTTCTCCACCACTGACCTGCAGGTTGACCATCTGGTCACTGAGGTCTATGTCAGGTGTGGCCACAGAGAACAGTGATAGGAAAGATGCTCCTAAGATTTTGGAGTTCAGAACTGATCCCAAAATCTGAGTATAAATAGCTGCCAAGACTGAGAGTTTCAGACCCAGAGTGCTTTTATGTCCACATTTTGTGTTGTTTTTGTCCCAGACTTGAACCACACAAACTCAGTCAGCTACTATTCCATTATGTGCTAATATTTTCCATTTTATTTATATTTATAAAATAAAAGTTACATAGTTATGATCCTTAAAATGTGTAAATTCAGATTTTTGCCAGCTGAAAAGCTACAGTTTATAGAGAAGGTCAGTGGGGAGCGCATTGGACTTATCAGAAGTTTCAAAAAGCATCTACTGTTAACTCTGATGCTTTTACTGGCTGTTAAATGTTAAAATGTAGAAAAGATGCTACATAAAGTCATAAACCCACCCAACTCCTACAAAAAATAACAGTTTAGTTTAAACCAAATTAAATCAAGAAACAGGAATAATGAAGAATATTCAATAAATATTGAATGACTGAGGTTGTAACTACTTTTGTTAGCAATTAGCAACATTAGCGTCTTTTACTGTAACAGGAGCTTCTCTTTGTATTTTCCCAATTGTAAATATTTCTATATTATGACAAAGTCTTCCAACAAACTGCCTATATTCTCACATCCTATCTGATTCATGCCAATTACGAAGTTTGGAGCTCAAAAGATTAAAATACAGCTCTCTGTAAACCAGTTAGCCTTTCTGTTGCTAATGAGAGACCCTGTTGCTCCTCTGTGGAGGTCTCTTCTCAGTCATTATTACCTTAACAATAACATATAACCTGGTATCAGGTTGGATGCTGATGTTGACTCTGTTTGGCATCATCTCTTAGTTTATGCCATTAGCCTGCAGGGTTTTATGCCATATGAAATATTCTTTAAAAAAAAATAGTTTCATAAATATTCTAAAATATATTTACCAACATCTATACTGAAGCAGTCCTTTGCAATTGTAAAATTGCAATTACGGCCATGACAATTATGGCTTGATATACTGCGCAGCTCCAACTCAGATACTAAAATATTTAATAGCTGAAGCCCTACAAATAAGGTCATACACATCTTTGTTCTTGTTCTGCTACACTGGCACATAACGCAGTAAAGGCCAAAAAGAGATAAAAAAAATAAAATAAAACATGGCCTTTGCTGTTCCGGCCCATGGGACATGTGCGCATTTGTTTTAAATCACATTGTAACAATGTCCTCAGAGAACTGAAAGCAGCAGAATGATAATGCAGAAGGCCTCAGACTCTCGGTCACGTAAAACCAAAAAAAAATAATAAAAAAACAAAGGCTCGGAGGGTTTCAGCATTAGCCTCCCACGCAGATCGAGAAGCCCTTAAAGTCAGCCACGTCACACGAGTGCCTGCTTCTGCATTTGGTTAATGTGTCCCCAGGAAACAGAAATGCGTGCATTAGGTAATCTGCTCTTTATTTACGCACTAAACATGTGAGTCAGGTACTCCGCTAATGACGACTCCAATAATGAATGAGGCTCTCCACGGTGACGCATCAGTGTAGCTTTGGATCCCTGTTACCATGGAAACAGGCAGCTGCTGTACAGGTCTGACACAGACAATGGTCTTTTTTTTTTTCCTCCTTCTTCCGCTCTCTGTCGTGCTCTATAAGTCACTTTCAGTCTTTCAACGACCCCCCACCCCCGTTCATCTTCGACTCCTCTTTTCCCCAAAACCCTCCTCTCTCTCGTTGCATCCTTCTATTTTGCCTCGATTTCCATTCATTCTTCTATGCCACCGCTCCCCTCTCCCCGTCTCCGAGGCCCCCTCACACCTATCTCACTGACTCGCTTTTCATTCACCCTGACGTTTTTACCTCTCTCTCTCAATTCATTCATGTCAGCCTTGTCACCACGGATCTCATCGCCATCCCCCTGTCCTTTCATCACTTTCACCAACTGTCATGTCCTCGTCTTCTCCTCCTTCCCTTCATCCATTTCTATCTACCTGTGTATAATTTTTCTTCATTCATGCCTCATCCGTTTTTTTTTCTGTCCGAATCCCCCCCTTCCTCTCCCTCCCCCTCGTCATTTTATCTTTTGTTTCCAGATCTGAAGTTCTAAAGCTCAGCCTGAGTCCCATGAGGTATTCACTATGCCACACTGTTAAAAAAAAAATGGTTTTGCATATGCATGACGGCTGCCTTGCATCTGACATGCTCTTCTGAAACTCAGTAGCTGAGAAATCACAGCCTCGTTGTTACTGTAACATTATTTTATTGGCCAACGTGGACATTACCTGCACCACAGCACACGGCAAACAGGTAATCATGACTCAGACGAACGGTAATTTGAGTGAGCAAAAGGATGTAGACACACAAGAACACATTGCTCTCACCTTGCCAAAGCTACCCTTCCCCAGGACCATCAGGAAGTTGAAGTCGGACAGCCTTATGCGATCTTGGTTGCCATTGGAGTCGAACCTGGAGGCTGAATTGGCTGACTTTCCCTCCAAGTTCTTGCTTCCTCCAATTTTAGCCCTCTGGGTGGAGAAGAAAGATAAAATAAAAAAAAAATCAAATGAACCCACTTTACACATACTAAAAAGAAACCAAAAGAGAAACACCCGAAACAGAGGTTTGTAAGATTTAAGGGAATATTCATTCAATGCTCTTCAGGTTGGAAAAAGCCCAGTTAGAGGTGTCAAAGTAGCAATGGCGAAAACTTAAATTGAATGCTGATGTTGTGACGAGTGTTTTTATGATTTTTTTTTCTGAGTTTATTAATCGTTTTTACTTCCATACTATGCAAGCTGTTTATTGGACATTTTAACATTTTCCTTTGTAGACTGATTGTTGTGATAGCAGCATTCCCCTATCCAGAAATAAACTCTTCCAATGGAAACTAATAAATCTTAAATCTTGTTTGCACCTTTTCATTATATTTGTTGGTTCTTAGACACTAGACGTTCATTATCATACTTTGCCATGATATCTTCCCTCCCTGTGACTCTTCCTCTTTGTGACACTTTCTTTTCCCACCTCAGCTCGGTTGTTCCGCAGTTTTGATGTGTTTGAGATCATTGTCCTGGTTGAACACCCTCTAATATCCAAGTTTAAGCTGCCTAACTGTTGAAGTAAAGTTGAAGAAAATACAACAGAGGTGCCCTCCCTTTCTTTAAATTGTTTTACTCGCCTAATGCAATGCGCCTGTGCCACTGAATGTGAACCTCAGCATAATGCCGTTGACGCCTACAAACATGCAGTTTGTCTTGATTTTATAGGCCAAATACATAAAGTGCAGTTAGGCTCATTGCTGGACACACCTTGGTCATAATTTGTATTTTTTTTTTTTTTGAAACCTTTTGGTGATGTTGATGCAAAAACCTTTCTGTCACCCTCACTTAGTGGACGAGTGAAGCCATGTATTGTAAAACAACAGTGTTTGCATTTTTAAAATCATTATGACAAGAGCAACCACCCAGATAACCCTGATCAAAAGTTGACATAACCTTGTCCTTTATACCGTCTACTGCACAGTTTAAAATCAATAACAGCTTGAAGTGTTTTATGGTAGCTGTGGACGAAGCACTTCATTTTCTCAGACACTAAATCTCACCATTCTGCTTGGCTAAAAGCCTACAGCGCCTGTAAATTCTTGGGCCGTCCTGCTTGAACTACATGCTTAAGATCTCTGTAAAGTGGTTCAAAGATACTGTGGTCAGGAGACTGAGGTGATCTCTCCAGGACACGGTGTTTCCTGCTGTAGCCAACAACAGGTCATCGCGGCCTTGTGTTTTGGATACTTGCCATTTAAACGTCCCTTGCTAAGCTGCCAAGCTGATGAGGGCAAAGGCGCTCTCTGGCAGTTTCTGCAAACATGGTGCATTCATCTTTCCATCTATTTTCTTAAAGTTCCCTGTGCCCTCGGCACACATTTCCCAAACCATCTGTGATCCCCCTCCATGTCTGACAGTGGGAATGGTATATTTTTCCATTATGGGACTTATTGACTCCTCTCCAAATGTAGCATTTATGGTTTTGGCCTCAAAGTTCAATCTGCAATTTCACTCTGAAAAACTTAGTTCCAGAGGACTTAAAGCTCATCTTTGTGTTGTTTGATATGGCAATTGCTTTCTTCTGGCGACTCAAACATGCAGCCCATTTTTCTTGGAGTGCCTCATTATTGAATGACTTGAAACAGCGACGCTGCTTTCCTTCAAAGTCCCTCAGTTGTTTTTGTTGCATCCTGAACAATTTCCCAAGCAGCTATGGGTAAAAGCTTTGTTATTCTACCTGACTGTGGCTTGATTTCTACAGAATCCCTGATTTCCCACTTATTTGTCAGAATTCGAACACTGCTAGGCATCATTTCTTTCTTTACCGTCTTCTGCATATCCTTTGATAATTTTTCTTGACGACTGGCAAAAAAATGCACAAGGTAACCCAGAAACCCAATCGACTTATTAAAGGTTTTATTTTATTATGATTTTGAAAAGAGCAAGCACGATTGATGATGAATGGCTTCACCCAACTAATAATAAAACAATGATGCTACCCCCACCATGCTTTTCAGTAAGTTGCGATTGAAGGCATTTTTTTTGTTCAAAACAATGTTCATTATAAGTTAAATTACTATTATGTCCAACTGTGTCCCTTTTTGGTTTCCTGGGTTGTGAGTACGGATAGCAATGCTCTTTCTACCTGTAGCTCTGTGAAGAATAGCAATTGTTTGTTTCTCATCAGTATGATCTTATTCGGTTGAAGTTTCCCAAAGCCTTAATGACCTCTTGGATAATTAAAAGCTCTGTTCTTCGATTGAGCTGTTATCGCTGACAAGTTCTGGGAGGGCTAACAATTCCCTCTATTTGTTGCCCATCTGTCAAACAGCAGATGGATAAAATAGTTTTGTAGCCTTTTTTTAGTCTGATGAGCATCAATAACTCGTCTTTTGAGCTCCCCATGACATCTAATTTGTTCTTCTCATGATACGCTTTCTCAAAAAAATTCTAAATAAATAACTAAATGTTGTGGAGATCAGACTGAATCTATCATCTTAATGAAAAAAAAAAAAACTGGTAACCCAGTCCAGTCTGAATTTCATCCCAATGGGAATTGATTTTAACCATCAAACTAACCCTAATGATTAAAAAAAAAAACGTTATCACTCACACAAATCTGGCTAACTGGATGAGAAAGTATCACATTATTCTGCTACATGTTTTAATGTGGATTTTGACTGTAACCTTTGATGAACAAGCTCATATTATGCAGAAACCTTCATGAACCTTCATGTGTGCTCCTAGCTGCTGGTACATGGGGGCTTGCATCTCAAGTCACCAAAGCGACCTTTCAAGCTCTCTGTCTGCTTCTCAGCTCCTTGCTATCCTCCTGGGAGCTTCCCCTAGAGGTATCACAAGTGTGTGTGTTTATTAATCTGTGCAATTGCCACTCCCAGCCACCCAGAACCGTGACCTTAAGGAAGGGGTTGGGGGGGACACCAAGAGATAAAGGGTGAGAAACACACAAGAGAGAGCAGAATCAGAGGACACAACAGATGCCACAGAGAGAGAGAGAGAGAGAAAAGTAACATGAGGGCAAGAGAGGGAGAGACTCAGAATAGGCAACTACAGTGAATGCATCAGCACGTTAAAGGATTAACATGTTGCGTTTTTCGCAAGCGCATTCTCCCTTGACTGCTACAAACTGCAACTTTAACGCACTTTCTGAAAGAGTCGTCTGTTTGCAGCCTGGAGTCAGTGTGACACAAACGGAGAAAAGAAGTGGGAAAGCGGAAAGAAAAAAAAAACAAAGAGGGAAAAGACAGTTTGGGGTGATCCTCATCACTGCCAAATGTGTTAATGAATGGGCCTACTGGTCAGCCCCCCCCCCCACCACGCACACATGCACAAACACGTCTGGACCTGCCGTGTGCCAGACCGGATGGTGCTGTAAGTGTGCCTGCCAACTGCTAACAGCTCTCCCAGAGTGGCTCTCACTCAGACACATACCCACAGAGTGGCCGAAGCCAACTGCTCACACACATCCCCAAACATACAACACACTGAAACGCACGCAGAAACACACACACACACACACACACACCTCGAATTTCTGCCGGAGCTCCTCGTTGCCCTCCTCTCCCTCTGGAGCCACGGGGACATTGAAGTACTCGCCTTCTTCCTGGGAAAGGAGCTTAAACCTAAAACAGAGAGATAAGTCACAGTTAAACGATTGATGATTAACTCACACAGTTAAACATTGGGCCAGCTGTTGTTTCATAGGAATAAAGTGACACTTTTAGGCCATAGCAAATCAAGTTACTCTTGACTAAATCACAACCCCCAGAGCAGCACCAGCACATGGCTTTTACCGGACATGAATTGATCTGTTGACAGATATACCCTTCATCAACCTGAAATTAGAAAAAGTTTTCCCCTGAGGTGACAGCTGATGCCTTTTCATCTGTATCTATTATATGAAGCTAACCTAGCTACAGTAAAAGCATTCATATTCTATCGATGTTTTTTCTGTCTTTATACATTACAACAACAATTTCCAATGGGTATTATATAGGATTTTATGTGACAGACCAACATAAAATGGAGCATAATTGTGATGTGAAGAAAAAGTGATGGATGGCTTATTCAGCCCCATACGTTTTTTTTATGGAAATAAAGTAAAAAAAAACAAGAGCTTGTGGCTAATAGCTATCCCATTTAAAGACTATGAACTGAGACCTGTAAGATGTTTGTTTCAAGCTTTTGATTGTTTTATGTTTTATAAGCTATCTGTGCTTTAAGCTTCTGAAAAGCAGGTATCATTTTGCTTCTAATTCACAATTATGCTTGACTTTGTGTTGGCCCATCATATAAAATACAGAAAAACAACGGAGGTTTGTGTTTGTTGTGTCTCTAAATATGACAATAGTCAAGGAAAATGAATACGTTTTGCTAGGGAATGCATAATGTATTTAGTTTGCTTAGGATTCAACTTCTTTTAATTAAATCACTGAATTTTATTTTTGCCACGCAGTTTTCTTGTGGAAGGAAACCAATTTTGCCAAGAGAAAAGAAATCTCCTGTTAACTTTAGAAATCATACCTTTATCCTGTAAAAAAAAACAACAGATTATTAGATTAGCATAAACAGTCATTTAATCCATATTGAAGACTGTTTAGACTTACTGTTATTCAGCGGCTCATTCACACCGTACAACTGAGTGAAATGTTGTTGCAAGGCTAAACAAATTGTTTACGCATTTGTTGACGTACAGTTGCTGTACCTAAACCCTAGTTCCTATTTAAAAAGGCATCTAAAGCTAGCATCTATATGGAGAAAGTAAAAAAAACTCCAAACATAACGCCCTTTCTCTTTTTGTCTCAGTCTGTCTGTCCCTTTCCTGTCATGCCAGCGAGTGTGAGCCTTTGGAGCTGTACAGAGGTGGATTAGAGGAAAACCTGCATTTTTTAAAAGGCTCACTCTGAATATCAGGTGTAGCAAGGCATCCTCCCACCTCCCAGTTCCACCTCAAAAGCTGGCATCTCATTAAAAACCCTGACAGAGCAGTGTCAGCAAAAAAAAGAGAGGAAGATTTAGAGAGATAGCGATTGGGCTGCAGACACAGAGGGAGGGTAGAGGAAGTAGGGGGAGCAAGGGTAGAGGGGAGATAAAGAAGCAGAGATAAAAAGATGGGGAAGAGCTGCTCTGGCACTGAATATAGCCAGATTAGGAAGAGGAGCTCCAAAAAAAAATGAGTTTTCTCCCCTATGCTGCAGTAATGAACAAGGTCACCTTCATTCTCTCCTGCTCCTTCCCATTTTCCACCCCGAGTCTTTTTCTCCCCCTGCTCCATTCGTTGAGCCTTATTTGTCTTACCAGCCATCCACTCCCAGTTTCTGGAGCTCTGAGATGCCGAAGGACAGTGCTCCCATGAAGTCGTTGCGGCTGGTCAGATCCCAGTCCCACACCTCCACTGACAGACGGCGGTCCTTGTCGTACTCCTTCAGGTGGCTGGAAGAGAGGCGACGTGACGTTTATGAGCGCTGGAGTTCCCACGACATCAAACTTTTTTCTGACAAGTAGGTCTACCATCCCAGTGAACGCGTTTCACATGTGCAACCATCTTAACGGACATTTCAAAACATCATCTCAGCTGGCCCATTTCAGCCCGCCCTGATATGTCATAGAAACAAACAGGAGAGGCACATCTTTGTGTTGTATTTTCCAGTAATTTCCGCATGAATTTCAGTCAACCGAGACACTGACAACTGAGACGTATGACAAGTAAGAGCCTCTACACACTTGATTAGGAGTTGCAATCATGTGAGACAAAATAGGACATCAATTACATATTCAGTTTTTTTTTTATAAAACATTCACATATTGGTGCTTTTTTATTTATCTTTGGGAAACGAAAGTGGTTTAATTGCACTTGCTTTACTTATTAAAGGAAATACATAAACAACAACGGGTTTTTGTATGTGACAAACTCCCTAATAGCGACTATGTCCCCGTTTGGTTTAAATACCCTCAGAGAGGATGTGAGATGTTTCAGGTCATTATTACGAGCAGGGTCCACTCAGTAAATCACCCCCAAACTATGACATTTCCACCACCATGCATTGAAGCTGGTATGAGGTTATTTTCCCTTAAAGCTGTGTTGGGTTTATGCCAAACATGTCCTCTGCTCTGGTGTCCAGATACATAACTTTTAGACACACTACTCCAGACGTCCAGGTGTTTGTCTGTGCTCTCTGTGACAAACGCTATTCTGTTCCTCGGGTTTTTCTACGAGCACAAGTGTTTCCTGTTTGCACACCTTCAATGAAAATTAAACATATGGAGTCTGTTAGTAATTGTAGAGGAATGCACTTTGGTATCAACAGTAGCAAGCCACTGTAGTTGGTCCTGTGATGGTACTTTAGAGTTTGTGGAAACTTTTTTCAGCACCCTGAAGTTTGCTCTTGGTGGAAACTTGCTTGGACAGCCAGACCTGGGCATGTTGGCAGTTGTCTTAGATGCCCTCAACTCATAAACTGGTTTATGTATAGTGGGAAGGCTGATTTCATATTTTTTTCTGACCCCTTTAAATCCCTTACCAGATTAATAAACTACCACAATCTTCTCCCAGAAGGCTCTGGACAGCTCTCTCAATCTGATCATGAAGTTCACTTATTTTAACAGTGAGGAGCACACCAAGCTAAATGTCTGAGGTTAAAAAAGAGCAAACCCAGTTCTTGATGCTGAATAATGATGTTCTAATGATGTGGACCTGATGCCATATTGTCTGTTTGTGATTTTTGCCATTTCAAATAGGGATAAATTTAAGAGTGTCTTAATCTATTCACCAGAAATCTATTTGTTTTAAATTGCATTTTACCAAAAAAATATATAAAATAAAAAGGTACATTGCATTACATTTTCAGTTCATGAACTGTAGAGCTAAAACTGATATTAAATATCTACATGTCTGATTATGTTAGAAAAGAATAGGCCATTTTACGTTTTGACATGGTTGTGTGAGTTTGATTTTGATTTCCCTCAGAAGTTGTAATTTCCAAGATGGAAGCTACAAAAATGAACAGAAGGGTTCCTGAAAGGCAAAATTCAAGTGGAAAAGCCAAAATGGTTCCTTACATACCCTGAATAGAGAACGCAACAGTGCACACAATACAATGTGTCAAGGTACAAAATGCAGGGAACTACCTTGCTTGTAGCTTATAGCAGCTAGCATGACGACAGTTCATGTAGGAATTAATAAAGCTTTGAATTCAGACGTGACTGCTGGAATGAAGAGCTACTAGCACGTATTCCTGGATCATGGTCATAAACCTAAATCCCAGCTGCTCTTTAGAGAGGTTTCTGATGAGGTTCATGTGCTTGTACACAATGTGCTCCTGAAACCAATTTTTTAATTAATAAAACACGAACTTACAACACAACCAGTGACGTAAAAGGAGTCTACAAGGAGCAAACTGACTAGATGTCAGGATCGTAACAGGAGGATCTGACTAAATGCAACCAGAGGGTTTGAATACTGGAAGGTGTGATCACTGGTACGATGAACAACTATCAACTACATTTGAAATGACGTCAAAAGAACATGAAATGAAGCAGAAATGGGTAGAAAACTAGTACTCACGAGGGAAGACAGACAGAGATCAAGGCAAAGTGAGACATTTACTACTAGGGGGCGCACTAGAGGTTGATGAGTACAACAACAATAAACTCTACTGCAACATAAAACCGTCCACAGTCACTTGCCTGCTGCTGGACTTTTAGGTCTGGTCAGTCCGGTCTAAATTCCTTTATCCTCTTTTTTTTTTCCTCCAGTGAAAGCCTCGTGAAATTGTTATTTTGCAAAAAAAAAATGATCGAATTTTCTTTTGCTGCGCCATTCTCTCCTGTCCTGTCATTTTTGTCCCACCCATCCATTTGCATTCATATCTTTGATTTACATTTACACCTATGTAGCTTAGCAGCCAGGGGTTTGACTTTGATTTAAAGGTACCATGAATTTGAATCTGACTGAATGAAGAAAAACACATAAAGTGCTAACTGGCCATAAGATGATTCTTTAAGTAGCCAATTAGAGACCAGCTTGTGGTCACATGGAAGCCAAAAGCAAACATACACACTCATCTACCTGCCGTAAACCCAAAATGGAATGGGAATGCTAGAAAACACCACTCTCACAAAGAGTTCTCTCACAAAACACATTTTGTGAGAGAACAGATATGAAAATGACTTTTTATTTCATAATTTATGCTTATTGTGCCTATACCTTTTTCATGCAATTTTGATGGGGGCGGCCCCCAAGCACCCCCTATTGACAAGCTGCTACTGGTAGTCACACTAAATGCATTATCCAGTTTACTAAAGCACTATGTTAATTTAGCAGCTTGAAAGCTGCAAAAAGTTCCTGTGAGCCTGAACATCTGCACAGAGATGCCTGAAGTTATCAGTCTCTGTCTTCTCCAAAGCTAATCGTCGTGAGGATTATCAAGGACGCAGCACCAAAACAACCCCATAAGCAAGGTTTTACAAAATACAGGAAGCCAGATGTTTTCATCGGAGTCCCTGCGGTCACACATGCATGGGAAGAGCTGTACAATGGAACGGTCTGAGAACAGTTCTTTGATTAAGAAGAAGAAAGAAAAAAGTGAAAGGTTGACATAAATGAATGCAATAAGAAGCCATTTAACATCCTTACAATTTGAAGGTCTCATTCCATACGGGGTTTAGGCAACACTTTATAGTCTTGGTCTTCTGTTTGCTTTCACTGCGTGGATCTGGCACCAACTTCAGCTTCACGTAGGGGTCTGACAGACCATTGGGGTCCATAGGAATCAGATTCCTGGCCTGTTTAACTGAAAAAAAAAGTTAAGAAGAGAAGAAAGAGCAGGTCAATGTCTGCAATAGTTTTGGTTGGATCCTTTTGAGTTGAGAATCTGTTGGAGGGACAGTGGCCATCTTGTGGTGGCCTGATGATATAGCATCTTAAATTAAGGAAACTTCAAGAAGAAGTCGTCAATGCTGGTGGTTGGGATTGAAACTAAACTGAATGTGGATAGAAATAAAGTAACAGCACAGATCTTAGGGACAGGAAGTTAGAAAAGTAGTAGAAGGTTTCTGCTAGTTGAGTCAAACTGTGAGAAAATCATGTGGAAAGGGGGATTTCTGGTTTTCAACACTGGTGTTACTCAGAACCATTGTGATCTTTATTGTTCATCAATACTTGAATAGATACCATGTGACTTTTATCCATTTTTATAAACACATAAACACAATTTTCTTTTTAAATAGGATTCCCTTTTTGGCACACACAAAAAACGTACCTTTCCATACGAAACGTATATATTAAAGTATACAACATTAGATCAAAGACCTGGAGTAGATTTGAAAATTTTTAGGAAAAATGAAAAAAAAAAAACTAATCTAAAATAACACTTAAAAATGACTCCACCTTTTTTTTCAAAAGCTGCTCAGTGATATAACTACTTTTTACTTCTTTTTAAATATGCACCCTGCAATGAGAAGAAATAAAAAAAAAATTCCCTTGAAATGACAGTATAAAATAATTTCTAATAAACTTGAGGGATACAGTCATAACCCTTCATGGGGTTGCCAGATCTGACTGTAATGACCATGTAGGTTGCCAGCTTCAATGTTAATCCTTTCTTTGAGACAGCCTGTGATTGGGAGGTAATTGTATTCCACTGGTGTAAAATCCCTTGTGTGTATACTTGTCCTTCTGTGTGTGTGTCTAATAATTGCTCCGGGTCAAGTTGCAAGTTCACATCAATTACCAGAAGAAATGCTGCTGTGTCTTGGGCCATGCGAGGCTAACACTCAGTAAAACAAGCTTTTTCAGCCCCAATCCACAGTAAGACCGTAAGTACACATAAATACGTTGGCAGAGCTTCTGTGTTGTTGTTCTGTTGAACTCAGAGAAAGATAGGGGAAGAAACTAAGTTGTGAAAGAAAGAAAACATCCAATGATTGGTATAAAATATTTGAAGGTCAAATTTTTTTTTTACTGTAAAAATGACATAAAAATGTAATTAAATAAAAAAAAGGTATTTACACTGACAACTTTGCCAGGAGACATTCAAACTGGTATTGATTTTTTTGGTGCTGTATAAAACAACACTGTGGAACAACTCGACAAGTGACACTAAAACTCCCATTTTAACTTTAAATAACTCCTAATTTTAACATTTTTGGACCATCAAAAAGTGTTGTGCTCTTTCTTTTATGTTTCCATTTCTGAAACTAATGCCACCCTCTTCAGCTTTAAACATATCAGTTTTTAAGGATATTAAAATCTGTAGATTTAACCACATTACTCGTTTTTGAGCTGCTCTAAGAAGCAAAAATCTACATAACGGGTCACGCGTGTTATGTTAAAAATGGAGATTTAGGCTGAATGGGATTTCTTTAGTCATTCAATAAATTCCAATTTCAGTAGCAAGAAACAACTTACAATTTTAACTGAGCAGGAATCAAAACACCCATACAAAAGAGCTCAGTCAATTATTAAATTAACCAACACGAGGATTGTCACACTGGTAGAAAAGATTTTATTGACCTAATTTAGATATTGCAGACAGCCCTTTCATAATGGCATGTAGAAAAAAAAATCACGTTTCCTTTATACTCTGATCTTACTACATTTGCATGTAAAATTAGAATGGTTTTAAAATAAACAAACAGCTTAAATAATATCACAAGAATTTTACAGAAATGTAATCCTAAATTCTATTTTCAATTAATGCTGCTGTTGCGAAATTACCGAACGGTGTCCGATCTTAGGCACACCCAGTGCCACCAATCCAGGGCTTCATCAAGCAAGCTTGGGATATAACACCTAAAATATCTGGACTTTGACTTTAATACTTCACTGCACGCAGGAAACACGGCTAAGCAAGACAGCGCTCGAGAAGGTTCAGACAAGAGATCACTTCCTTGCACAAAACAAGAAAAAGTTAACAAGAAAAAGTTAGCAAAGGTCCCGAATGTTCCTAGAGATACAGTTGAAAGTGTAGTTTACGAGCTGAACGTGAAGCCAACTGTGGCTACGCCTGCAAATGGCAGGAGGAGGAATCTGACAACCACAGCCCAGCAGATTCCTGAGGAGCCCGTCAACTGACTGCAAAAGACCTGCAGCATAACTCGATGGCAGCAGGCGCTAAGATTTCAGGTTCCACAGTCAGGCCAATACTAAACACTGAAGAGCTCCCTGCCTGAACTCCACCAAATGCAACATTACTGACAAAAAGCATGAAACCAAACTAATTAAGAGATTTGAGATTTTGTTTTGTGGGTCAGTGAATCAAAACTGAAACTTTTTGGGTCTATAGCTCTTTGGTATGGGGTATATTTCAGCATACGGCAAAAAGAACACGTGTCTGCAGCAAAGAATGGCATTTGTGCTCTGAGGCTGCTTTGCTTCCTCTGGAAAAGAAAACCTGCTGCACGTCCAGGGAAAGATGGATTCAATCAAGCATCAAGAATTGTCATGCGGTCATGTGAGGAAACGGAATCTTGAGTATCGTTGGACCTTTAGACTCGAAAATGATCCCAAGCGAATCCCAAAGTCCACCGGTCGGATCTGAAATAGATGGCTGCAGCATGCGAACCCAAAAATATAAATAAACTGGAGACCTTTACAATAGAGGTGTAGGCTAAGACTCCTCAGGAAGGGTGCCAAGACCTGCTGTCTGGCAACAAATTATGTTTTAGCTGTTGTTATGCGTTTTTCTAATCTGTTTGTGAAATTATTATATCTAATACACTATTTTTTATAAAATCAAAAGGTCTTGTAAGGTGGCGTGCAACTTTGCTTAGAACCAGGGTGGAAAGGAGAGCTTCTCAGTGAACTCACAGTGTGAGCAAATCCCAAGAGATCAGGGTGGAGGGAGGGGAAATGCTGCTGCTAAAGCATTACTCTCCGCTAACCTCTAATAGTTTAACCCCAGCGAAGACCCCGGCATTAAACTCTCAGCAGAGCAGGTCAATAAATTTTAGATGATGCCGGTTAAAGTGACCATCAAACAGTGGTAAAGGAGAGCTGCAGAGAGGGCAGAATACCAAACAGTCCCAGAGGACACAGAGTAAACAGCGAAGATGTGCGCAATTCCGCCGCTGTGACCGAATGAACGCATCTGCTCGAGCGTGCATATCTAAGGCATTTACATGCAGCTCGGTATTCTTCCACATTATATGGTCTGAATAGAATAGGACATATATAGGTCTGTGTATAGCCGTGGGGGGAGGGGGGAGGGGTGCGTTTAGCAGAATAGTTTACGTGTAAAGCAGCGTGGTTGCAGGCAGAGCACCTTTTGCCTTGTGAAACGGTTTCTGGAGGCGGAGGAATTCTGGTCCGTCGGGCCTCTGTTACCTGAAGACGTGCCGCAAATGTGCTGAAAAATGTATGCTGTGGAGGCGTACAGAGCAGACTGCACAAAGAAAAGTGTTTGAGCCTCGTGCTTGTGGAACGACAGCTTGTTAAAGTCTGTCTGAGCCAACCAGTCCATCTCTTTACTATGTTGATTAAAACCCATCAGATCTGACCATGGAGGACACATCCAGCATCCGGTGGACATACTACTATTTTTACGGGATGTTCACTTGACTTTCCCATCAAAAATGTCGTCTTTTGACAATTTGATATTTTAAATATATACATATCTCACAATATTTCTCTGAATTACGTGTTATTGACAGGAGCTTTTTAAAACTGGTTGGATTTTTCGTTAAATTAAGATCTGCTTTTTGCTCTGAAGTCAGTTTTACAACACAGTACCAAGTCTATAAAAAATAATTCAACTAATAATAAAACAAATCAAATGTTTGTTTCAAGAAATTTTTTTTTATTTTTGGACAATTAGAAGTTTACTGAAATGAATGAGAATAATTTTAGAGGTAAATGTTATCACAGAAAAACAATTCTGGAAAAGACATTTAGTGGCAAATTATACAAATTATACAAATTTTATCGACATTTAGTGACAATCTAGTGACTGGTTATGATTCAGATGAAACATTTACGATATGAAACTTGGCTCAAAAGATACAATATATCACTTATTAAGATAATTTCTGAGTTTAGGTCTGCTCAGGAAAAACAAAACAACGAAAAAGGCTGAAACAAGCTTTTTTTTTATAACCAACTAATTCAGGTCATTATGTTTTTCTTTTTTGTAGTTTAAGTTGGATAAAGACCACCTTTTGTAGCAACCAGGCTCAGTCCTTTCAACGCAAGTTCTAAACTAGTAGAAAAAACATGATTTTCCAGAGCATGAAATGACATTCGCTGTAATCCATCTAAATCAGCAGTTTCTTGTCATAACAGCTTCATGATCTGACATCTTCAGCTACAACATCTTTGGAATAAAATGTGATTGAGCTCTGTCTAATGTCACGATGAAAGCACGATCTTGGACCTGGTATTTATACGGATCGTCGGTTTCAGCTGCTTAGTCAGATCCTTTTGGCTGAAGCTAGAGGACTGGCAACAAGTGACGCACATATCAGCAGCATCACCAAGAACGTTAGAATAAATTACTTTAAGGTGCTGCCAGTCAGGTTATGGCATGATGAACTGCTTCGTATTCTGTGAAGCCAATGGGGAAGCGATCACTGTGGTAACCGTACTCCTCCCTGCAGGATCATAGACTCAGATAAGCTGGAAGCACAATAATGAACCACCAGCAGCTCACTGCACATGTTTTGTGCATTCTTAATGCAAACAACTCATGTGCTCCATCTCATGCAACAGGGAGCGCATTGCACTGCAGGGAGCCTCCCCAATACCCTACATAGACCAATCCGTTTTGAGGCTGAGTTATGATGTGGTCTTTGTCCAGAGTGAAGGCGGACAGCAGAGGTACAGCTTTGCTTTGAAAAGTCCTGTGCACCTTGAAGCCACTATCTGGACAGTTACATTTGCTATTGATCCCAATAATCCCTTACCTTTTGATACTATGTTAATCCCTTAGGAGGCAACAGATTTAAGAGGGTATCTGTAAGATTTTGGTTCCATATCCTGTACTGCTTTGCCAGGCTGCAGCCGTCTCTTAAAAAATACAATCAATGCCCTCTCTATTCCCATGAGTTTAGCAGCACCGTGAACTCTGATCCGCCTACGTCGAGAGGAAAGAGGTGAAGAATTACAGCACATCACATCAGAGTCGCTTTACACCCGCAGCAACTGATTCGTGAAATCCAAAATCAGAGTCAACGCAAACACATCTCTTGGTGGAGGAGCTGTATTTTCTTTACCAGATGCTGCTAAGTTAAGCTTAAGGGAACACGCTTGTAGTTTCTGCTTGTTATTCACCACCACCGCAATAATAAAAGGTGGGCTCCACTTGGCTCCACACTGACCCCTGTTGGCCAGAAACGGAACTGCCCCTGCCTCTTCTTTGTCACACTAAAGATTTATCACTTAAAACCTAAATGCCTTCACAAAACAAACTGAATTCTAAACAAAACCATTTATTTTAGGTTCATGCAATTCATACATGTGAATTGCATGAACCTAAAATTGAATTCATTTAAGTTTTTTTAATTTTGTTCACCATTCTGGTCTGCCAAGTGGATTTTCAGCTTTCGTGCTGTACTGGCAGTGTGTGTGTGTGTGTGTTTGATGAGTGTGCTCCCTTATCATTTCCCACAGTAATGAACAGCTAATGATCCTGTGTCTGAGCGTGGGAACCAGAACCACAGAGCAGACTTAAATGGTAAGGAAGAAAACACTGGTATAGCAGCAAGGAAGGGAAATTCTGCACGTTTGGTTCAAGCACCAGTGAAATATTCCTTAGTGGTTCCCTTGTGGTTGGTCCTGGTGTCTGTATGATGAATAAAAATACCAAAACCTATTTATTTAAGACACTGAACTAAGGACATGTTAAGAATATTTACGTTTAATCAATTCCAGTTTTTAATATAACAAATTCATTCCTGCTTTTTTAAACTTACAATTCTCTTTTTTGAACTCAGCCACAGGGGTAGTCTCATTGTAAGAAAAAGTAGATATAGGGCACAAAGTATAACCTATTCAATGATTTTTATGACAAAAAAGAGATGAATTTTACATACCTCCTCTTTGATTCAATGTTTTAAACAATTAAATAATCCAAATAATAATCCTACATATAGCATCATTAAATTATAAAATCTTAATTTCAGTGCTTGACAAAGCGAGTGCAAGATGAGACACGTGTAAGTCCCAGATCCCTCATACAGCCCTTGGTCAAGAGTTTCTCTTTGCAAGAATAAAATCGACGACTGTGTCACTGTTCGTATCGGAACCAGATTTATTTGACATTGTCTAAAATAATACAACACATTTTCTCTCATGTGAAGAACAAATTTATAGTCATTATAGTCATTATAGAAATCAAGGGGAGCCCTTAAATCAAAGTACATTGAGTCAGCTATCAGGCATGGTGGGGGTAGCTTCATGCTGAGTGTCTGTAAGCTTCGGGAATGTCTTAAAACAGTCTCTTAGACTCCTTTACACAGTTAAACATTTGGGGACATTGCTTAAATTCAAAATAATCAATGAGAATGAAGAAGGTTTAAAAAAGAGGTTTCTTTTAATACAATTTTGTTTTCACTGATTTGTTTTTGCCAGTTTTGACATCCGATCAGTATTTTGTTTGTCTTTTTTTATGCAATGCTAAAAAAACTACAACTGTACTTAGTATCTTTACAGATAATTAAAGTTTCCTTGCGGTTTTATTTAGTTAGCTGTTTTAAATCGGCTGGTGTTTTTCCACAGTTCTTCTTTTGTTTAACTTGAATATTTAATCTTTTTTTGACCTGAGAATGCCATATTATCAACAACTGTGCAATACTTACTCTGGTATATATTTTTTCTTTTATTTTGATGTTTCTGATAAGCTCAATCTCTGTTGGTTTAGAACTAACTTTAGATTAGATTAGCTTGTTTTTTTTTTTTATTACTAAAAATTGTGTAATTCTGTCTGCGTCTTTGCCATTGTCACAACCAAATTTCCCCACTGTGGGACGATAAAGGAATTTCTTATTTAAAAAGAATTGATCTTATTGTATAGCTGAGGGCACAGCAATCAAAGTCCACATCCAGGAAAGCTACTCAGAGATACATTAAAAAATATTAAATCTTCAGGTAGTGAAGAATACAGTCCTTTTGTCAGTGTAAAGGTGAAACGAAGAAGTTAGAAAAGCTACATGCTTTATCAGTGAGTCACAGTTAGGTTTACAGCAGCAGATGTCTGAATGAACTTTTTATGAGTTCAAACAGGTGCCCAATTAGCCTTTTCTCAGTGAAAAGATCATTCTACACAAGAAAGATTTGTTTTAGTCTGAGGTACTGTTTAAATTATGCTGACCTAAAGGAACTTGGAACGTTTATTATGGTTCTCTGCTGCCACCCGGAGGTGGAAATAGTCACTGCATGTAAAAATCACATTATACTAACCTTATTTTTTTTTTATCCAACTAAACATATTTGTTAAAATTTGAAAGAGAATACATTTAAAGTAAAATATTTTTTACCCAAACCTAAATCTGTGAGCAAAACCAAGATTCAATCAATTAATCAATCAATAAGTTTCACTCTTAAGTTTGATACGAGAATAATTTTTGGATTTGAGAAGATCATTGAGAAAACAATAGCACCAATCAGTCAAACACAACACTAAAGAGTATAAGTTAATCAATAAATCAATATCTGCTTTTTACTGAAGCTTTGAATGCAGGACTGTTTCAGCAACCTCCTGCTCACAGCCACTGAGCTTCAATTTAAAAAAAAAGCTACATCATAGAAACACAGCAATCCTGACGGCTACAAAAAAGAAAACCAAGACAACACATGGACAAAGGTATATCTGTGAGAAAGAAATAATACATTTTGATCTGAGCCTCAGTGGCCTTAGTTATGGTAATAGGACACCTGGATGTGTGGGTTTATTCTGTGAGAACTAAGACTATCCTTTATTTCTGCCACACAACAGCGTGCCAAGTCATAAAACTTTGATTTTTACCTGATTATCAAGTAAATTTGGGAGTGAAAACCAAACTACAGTAAGAAACGTTTTATAGATATTATTTCACCAATATAGAAGGTCTTCTACTTTATCAGCAAGCCTTGGTTGATTTTGGCACATTTCAGCTGGATTGCTGTCCAATACACTAACTTGGTTGTCCAGGTATTTAATTGGTAATTTTTTAATGCTTCTTTCTCTCATACGGTTTTCAGCCTGCCCAACTGCTGTATCATGTATATCTTTGCAGAATCTTGATTAGCAAAATGGGTCCAGAAATGTAACTGCTGACACTTTCATGACATATGTATGAAATGTAATGTAATGTACTAACTGGGCTGATCTAATGAAATGTGATCTGATAGAAATAAGGTGGTAAATAAACAATGAAATGTGAAATTATAGCATTAAAACAAACATAGTTCACAAAATAATTTGAGATATTAAAATATTGTCAGATTACCTAAATTTTTCACATCTTCTAAATGTGCAATATCTTATATTGAATCTGACATATTTGTGGCAATTAGTTTTGTTCCTACTAAGATAAAGTGAACTTGAAAAAGATTCCAATAAATATTTGACAAAGTAGTACAACACATATAAGCAGGGTAAACTACATCATCTGTCCCTACCGCTACTTCTCAATGGGTTTATCTAAAAGGCTTGCTATTTTAGTGAAAGCGAACATTTTAATGAAAATGTAAATTACATAATATGATCAAATCACGCAGAGTCTATATCCATTAAATATGACCATGAAAACCATAATAATTTTTGATCTACAGAACACATCTTAAGTAAAGTCTGAACTCATTGTGAATTTTCTCTAATCCTCACAAGTAGAAATAAGTCAAAATTATACATAGACATAAGAAATACTCCACATTAAGTTGCAGACAAAAACACACATTTTGTAGCCATCAGCAAGCTTCTGACATGATGAAATAACTGGCTGGACATTTTACCACTTTTCTTGGCCAAAATAGAGTTCAAACCAATTGGTTTCCTGGTGGACTTGGTTTTTCAGCACGGTGGTAAATGGTAAATGTTGTGGTCTATTAAAAACCTAAATGTTTGTCTGCTTCAACAATCCAAAGCAAGTTGGATGAGTGTTTAGGATCATGGTTTTACATGAGCATCCAGTTGGTACAATACATGATACCTCGCTGTGTCTCTTTCAAACATATTTCCTGTCATTCTAGCCAAAAAGCTTTTTTTTTTTTGTCTCATCTGACCATAACTTTTTTTCTCCAGAAGACACTAGGTTGTTCGTTGGGGAGGTGTCACTTTTGGAGCAGGTTCCTTTGGGTAATTTAACAGGACAATGACCCCGTTATCATGAACCCCATTTAAATGGTGACCACAAAACCTAAAAAGTCTACAATTTCTGCTAAAATGAGGGATTACAAATTCAGCCACAATTATGACATGACCAGTTCATACCCACAGAAAAAAAAATATCTGGTTCCTCTGTAGCTTGGTAAGAAATCTTTAAATAAACCAAAAAGCTCATTATAATGAGTTTCATCGTCAATAACAGTATATGTTATGTACTGTAACGCTGGTGAAGATTCTCAGTCATCCAGATCATGGTCATTCCAAAACAGTTAAAAAACAAAACAACTGGACTTTTTTCCAAAGTTTGAAGATGTTTCAGTTCCCACCCAGAAAGCTTTCTCAATTCAAAAAGACTACTCCAAACTTTGTGAATTGAGAAAGCATTCTGGATAGGAAGCGAAACGTCTTGAAAGTTCTGAAAAAGTCCAGCTGTTTATTTATTTTTTTAACTGTTTTGGTATGTACTGTGATGAAATTCATACACATGATGAAATAACGTTGTGAACACAAACAACAGAAACAAAGTCTAAATCAGCGTAATGTTGAGTTGAAAAATATTTATTGAAGATTTAAATTTGTTTGCACAAGGACTCCTTCTCTGTTCAACTCGCGGCACATACTGAGGTGCACACAACATCCCAAAGAAAGACGATGGGCTACATAAAAACAACATCACAATGATTGGTTGCAATGAAGGTGGGTTTAGATTTTAGAACCCCCTCTGTGGAGCTCAGCAGTCCTCGAGGACCATTGTCCAGCAACTTTTACATGCGTCTCTGTTTCAACACACCTGCCTCCAATATGAGCTCATTAGCAGAGCTCTGCAGAGCTTGTGTGCGTGCTAGTGAGGCAGTTTAGCCATTTGATTCAGGTTTGCAGGCAAGGGGCACATGAAAAGGTTGCAGAAACCAAACCCTTGAGGATTGGAGTTTGAGACTACTGGTGGAGATTAAACGTCTTTTTGTCTCTGACACCTCATGAAGTTGCTGCTATATATATATATATATATGTGTGTGTGTGTGTGCTGTGTGGCAGCCATGAACCAAGTATCTTGTTCGTCATCTCTGCCATCCAAACAGCAGAGGGAGACAAACACCTGCATTTCCAATATTTCCCAGCACACACGTTCATAATCTTCCTGAGATACACTTACTGGTGACAGTGAGAACATTAGTCTTGACCTCAGCGCTGATCTCAATGCGTCCTCTCCTCTCAGTGTGGTCCGTCCCACACAGGTTCGGCACATTGGGCACGCAGCGCTTGTGGATGTTCATCATACAGTCTGGAAAACACACACAAAGTCCCATCCCAGGATACTGATCGGATAAACTGTTAATGTTTGGATAGGCTTCAAGGAAGCCCTGTGTACAAGCACATGCAGATAAAAGCAATTATTAAATAGTTTTATTTAGAAATGGGCAAATATGATTAGATACTGTATGAGAGGTTAGGTGTAGTTCGGAGCACGTACGGTCACATCTCATTCCTTGGTGTATGAGGCCGTAGAGTAGGGAGCCACAATGGTCACAGAAAGTAGGGCTGGAGTAGGTGTGGATCTTAAATTTATGCTTTGCCCTCGGGTCCTGACAAAACAAAGAAACAAAAAAAAAACAAAAAAAAAACAGTAAGGGAAACATCCAAAACTAGTAAATGGGGTAAACACAATACTTGATAAAGTGTGGGCAACGTTGTAGAATCAAAGTGAAAATAAGTGATCTTCCATCTGTTTTGACATTCATGTCAGACTTTCCACTGCTGTCAACATTTACACAAATTTTATTTGGGGGTAAGTAAATATAGAGGGGGGTTGACGCTGTAATCCAATGTTAACGTAGTCAAGCAAACATGCAGGTCTGGGAGCACAATAGTCCATAATAGGAAATCAGCCTCCTGTAAAAGTTGTTAAACATATAAACTGGTCTGTCGAACAAACACAAACATGCATGCAGCTGTCTGAATGATTGGCTGTATTTTTGAAACCCATAATAATGTATTAATGTTATTGGTGCTTGTCTTCTCTAATATGTATCTAAATTCTTAGTTTTGTATTTGTAGAAGCAGAAATACAGCGCAATGGCAAAACCCACTTATATCCCTTAAACTTTGTGCGTCTTTGCGGCATGTCTCCATAATCTTTGCACATTCAGAGACTGAAGCATTTTTACCTCAGGCTTGGTTAGTTTGGATGAAGAGCCTCTGTTAACACCAATTTTCAACTGATATCCTTTGCCTCGCCTTATTGTACGATGATGACCCACCCATTTTTCACTAAAAAAAAGGTGGCCTGTTCTGTGTGTAGTGCTGGCTTTCTACCACACTCAACATTTTACATGTGCAAATAGTTTGTCTCCTCTGACCACAGCATCTTCTTACACAGGTTTGTTGTGTCCCCTGCATTGTTTGAGTTATACGTTAGATGGGAATTGATGATGATCTGTAGGTGTTTTCACTGTCTATTTTCATCGTTTTCCTGTGTTTTAAGTTCTCAAGGGTGTTGGTATATTAGTTAATTCCTCTGTGTCCTCTGTCAGACCTTTCCTCTTGGTTGATAGCTACTTTGCATCTTAGTTCCGTTCCATCATTGTTAATTCAGCCTCCTTTTTACAGCCTCCCTGTTGATCCTGCTCCACATTATCCCTTCATTAACTCACCTGCATCCCGTGTCATTCTCCACTCGTCCCTCAGTATATAAACTCGGCAGTTGTCATTGTTCATTGCTTGATTCTTCTGTTAGGCTGCCTGTTTCTGTGCCCAAGTGAGTTTTCTGTTTTATTATTAAAGAGCTCTGTTTCCAGTCTATATCTGGCCTTGAGTCCATCTCTAAACCAACCAACATGACAAACTTCTTACATGACTTTGTTTCAACAATACCCTTCTCCTTGCCACTCCATAATAAGGACAAGAATAATCAGAGATGTTATTAGCTTGGGATATTGTTTTGTACTGCTGAGTTATTTGGTTCTTGGGTTGCTGTTTGCCCTGTAACAAACCCCAAAGACCTTCACAGATTCATCCTGAGATCAAAATACGGACAGGCGGACTCTACACTATTCACTAATTTGGTGACTTCTGAAGACAATTGACAATTGGTCACACTGGTATGGGGGGGGGGGGGTGTGAATAGATTACATACTTTCAAACGATTCTTTTAAACCATATATTGCCCTTTCAATTCACTATCATGGACTCTTTGTGTTGGTCCATTATATAAAACCTTACTAAAATACAGAAAACTGTGGTTGTAACGCGATGAAATGAGAATGAGTTCAAGGGATATCAATAACTTCTTTTCAGGGCATTGTATTGTCATCTCAAAACACATCAACAACTGCAAAACATCCTAAGCTTTCTAAAAAAGGATCTGATTTTGTGGAGATGTTTTTACAGAAGCACGAGCAAACAATTAGTTTTGACAATATTTTGAGTGTAAAGTTTCTGCAGTAAAGATAAATTTCTTTTGCGAACAGAGGCAACCATCTGCCTGCTTCAGTCACCTCACCAACTGCATATATGTACAACACAATCACCTCTTTGTCTTTGTCTTCCTGTTGTCTGTCGCAGGCTCATTTCTGAACATTAACATTCATAAGTTGCTTTTAACTGTACATTAGAGGTTTTACGTGGGAGTGTGGAGGGTGGGCTATGATGCTCGGCTGCGCGCACATATCTCCAGGTTGACTGGGTTTTCTTAGGGGAACACAATCCTCAGGTTTCTATACAATTTATCATGACCTGTTTTAGAAATAACACCAAAAACATGTTGCCCCTCCATTCTCAAACAACAAAAAAGGGTTATAGTTATTTGGACATTTGTTTAGGACTGCTATTAATTGCATTGTTTGAGGTAACAATGGAAGGCAAATCATCTTTATGGAAATATATCTAAACGTGGAACTGGTCTGTGTGTGTGGGGAGGGGCGGTGGGGGGGGAAAGCTATTTTAGTCTGATGTCTATCAAATGCCCGTGTGAGTTCATGCATGCGTGTGGACACCTGCAACCACAGTGGTGAGAATCCACGCTGGCATTTGAGCTCTGTGGTAGTACAGATGCCCACAGGGAAGCTACATACAAATCTTTTAGATCAAAAAGCAGGAACAAATGATTTGAGTGCATTCTTACTCTCCTCCGCATCTATTCAAGGATATCATGCACCATTTTTACAGTTGCCTCAATTATATCTAACTTCTTTAAAAGTCAAAGAGAGTGTTAGCATGCCATTGTTTAGCTTGCCTGATTTTCATATCTGTATTTTTTCTCTCCCCGTCTTTTAGACAAGAATGAGCAGCTGGGAGGCAGAATTACATTCAGCCCAGACATCTCAGATTAACTGAAGAAAAAAAATCAAACAGTAAGACAGAAACCGATTCATTATCAACAAAGAAACATCCTGTTCGTGCCTCCAGTTTTTAAGGCTTTGGTTAACACAACACCAGTGAAATAACAGCTATTGTGTTTTTTTTTTTGTTTTTGTTTTATTTTGTCTTGTACTAAGTAAGAAAAAAATATTAACAAGAAAGAAAGAAAGAAAGAAATTCGATGTGTATGAAAATAACATTTTCTTTAAGAAAATCAACAGAATTAAATAAAATAAAGTGAATGTTTTTTTATCAAAAACTCTTTGAAACCTTGACATTCAGGCAAAAAATGAATGCCATCAGTTGACGGCAAGAGAGATAAAATCTAGGAACAGAAGCTCAAAATAATCTAGAAAACCATCTTTTTTCAAGCTGTGGTTGATGGAAATTATAATAGCCAACACATGTGCTCTGCATGTTCTAAGAAAGCGCCAGGAAATATCCATCTATCAATCATCAGAGAAACTTTGCCATAGAGAAAAAACTGTGAACCCTTCGACTGTTTTAATCTTATTCTAGGACAATGCTCATTAAAAATAGCCACCCAGTGCCTCAAAGCTACTACATAAACACGCTTACTAATTGTTTTACCATAATTCTTGAGTAACACTTTTGTTTTTCTGCCTACAAGACCTCATGATTTCCAAATGTGGCAAACTTCTATTTTACTTCATTTAGCAAAAAAAAAGGAGCCCACTAAAACAGAGCAGATGGTACACGGGAGAGCTCCTGGATAAGCAAGTGGATTATGTGATATACAGTCAGTGGAAAAAGAAAGCTTTCGTCGCTGTCAATACAATCAGTGGAAAAAAGTTCACCCCATGTTTAAAAAGCTTGCAGAACCATAACTGGCAGCAGTAACTCTCAGGTGCACTCTCAGTAGTCTTCTGTGTAACAATTATCAGTCTTTTACACGGTTGTTGGGATATTTTGACCAACAGACCTTTAAAATATAGCTTCAGTTTAGTTAAAGTTGTACTTTGCAGAAATCTGTTACTGCACATTTCTGAACAAGGTCCTGACTCAGCATCACAATTTATCTGAGGTCTGGACTTTGACTAGGTCATTGTAACATGATCCTTTTCTTTCTTTTCCTCAAATGTTTTTGTAGATTCGCTGGACTATTTTGGATCACTGTTCAGTTTGGGGCAAGATTCAGACAGCTGGCCTTAAGATTTCCCTCCAAAGAAACTTTAATAGACATAGGAGTTCATGGGCAACTCAATAACTGGAAGGTGCCCAGATCTTCTGTCTAAAAACCAAGACCAAATTTTCATCCCCCCACTACCATGATTAATAGTTACCATAAGATCTTTGTTCCAGACCTCTTCTGATTCATCCAGATACAACTCTGCAAGCCTAAGTAGTGCTGACATGTTCTTTAAAAAACAATTCTGGAAATACTACCAAAAAAGCCAAATTTGTTCACCCTTTTCATAATTTCACTGCCATGGACTTCAAGACTAAGCATGCTAACAAACACCTGTGAAGTCTGAGATGCAGCTCTCGGGGTTGTGAAGTTCCTCGGGTCTCTCAAAAGGTTTCCTCTTATATGAACAATCTTCCTCACTATGACATGACAGACTTCAAAGTGTTTGAAAAATCGCCTTATAAAACCTTCCGAGATTGCTGGGCAGCCACAGTTGCATCTCTAAAGTCACGGTCAATGTCTTTCCTCTTTGGCATTGGGTAAACAAACACCAGTACAGCGAACAGCCAGCACTCCTACTTTAACAGAAGAGGTCAGAGTTGCTGAGGGTCAGCAACCTGGCGGCTACTTTTAATCTTAAATTCGGTGGAGGCAGCTAAAATGTACTTACAGTTTTTAACAGGGCTGTTAAAAACTCACGAAAACTTTCATTCAACCAAAAGTTTAAGTTGTGGATTGTAATGTCCACATTCTCTCATTCTCTCTGCATTCCTTTGTTTTACCAGAGCACTCTCCTGTCCAATTGTATTTCCTGCCAACAGCATGAGTCATCTCCCGCCAACACAGATCAAACACATGCTGTCATGTTATTGGAAATATTCTGTGATGGACAGGCTTCAGAGTCACTTAGTTGGTGAAGTGAAAATGTATTTTCTTCCCTGAAATTATCCACACAGGAAAGTATTAAACAGCCCGTGTCCATGTTTAGTTTTATTTCTAAAGTATGCAGAACATTATGCCTGCTGTTCTTTATGTAAAGTAATGCTAGTTGCCTGATCAGTAGATGTTAGCTTGTTAATTAGGAGCATTAGGGGGCCTGCGTGCCAGGACTTCAGCAGGCAGTTTTTTTTAACCACAGACATTGCTAACTTTGTGTTTTTTATTTAAATGTTTGTTTAAAAAATGCACAAATGCTTCAGTTTTTCACTTTGAGAAATGCTTCACGAAGGACAGCATCATGTTTCTTTGTCATCAGTAAAATTAAATATTAAGCCATAGAACCCAACAGACTGACAGCTTGAGGCAACAGGTGGCAAAGGGTAGGTACTCCTTTACACTCCATGTGACCTGAGAAAACTCTGCAGTCTTTTGGCTATCATTACACGTCCTTAACCACAAGGATGTTGTTTTCTTTTTTTGTTTTTGCAGTTTTGAAACCGTGACTTTTCACAGCTGTGGAATTGAACCTTGAAGCCACAAATTAGTCCATGCCTAAAAAAATATCTCTTAAACATGTGCACATACGTGCCCTGCGATAGTCTAGCGACCTGTCCAGGGTTGTACCCCGCCTCTCCCCCATTGACAACTGGAGATAGGCACCAGCGTCCCCTCGCGACCCCAGCAGGGATAAACGTGTCGGAAAATGGATGGATGGATGTGCACATACGTGGTTCTTAAACCCCTGAGTTCTTTACCAATATCAAGCTGTGGGCCTGAAATGTAGGTTTCATTAGAGGACATCATCCCTCGACTTCTCCCGCAGGGAATCCATTCTATTAACCCAGATATATAATTGAATTCTTCTTTTAAACATACATAGCTGACAGAAGGGAAGGAAAATGAGAGGTAGTATGGGAATTAATGAGCCACAGACAAAAAGATGATCTGGCGGACAACAGAATCCAGTGTTTTTGGATTAGTCGCTAAGGGTATCACTCTAAATAACATTAAAGAGCTGTTTGTAACACGATGTACATCTTGGATGATTTCCCCTGCTGTGGGGTAAGAGTTCTTACCCACAGATACAAGCCCGTCACTCTGTTCCAATGTCTAATAATAAAATAAGCAACCAGTTTGGAGCAGACCTACCTTGGATACCCAGGGGCCGAGGTCACAGGGTCATGAACTCATTAAAGAAACAATATGACGATGGTGGCATGGCCCCATAATTAAGAGCAGAAGACCCCTGGGTGGAGCGGCTTTAAAATAGACGACGTACGGGGTGGTTTCAGGTTTGGTTTTAAAGGAAGACAAATGGGAGATATTTTCAAGGAAGGGGAGAGCTATAGCACATGCAGGCCAAATTTAGAAATGAACAAAACTGGCCGAAAAAATAAAGAAGATTATAGAGATGGATGGTGAGACTCGAAGTGACAAATGGGAAAAAAAAACAGACTATGTAACTATGCTGGCTTTAGGATAGATGTTCAAGTGGTTATATTCTAACTAGTTTTGTAGTCATTAAAAAAAGAAAATGAATGTTTTTTTTTTTTTTTTAGAAACCACACAATAAAAGGGCGTGCAGAGGTCGTTGTATTAGTAATCGGCATTTGGGTTTGCTCTAAGAGTTGCATTTTCCACTGAGATGAGACGTCAGGTGTGGGCTATGCATCTGAGCTCTCTACAGATGTCCCTGAGTAATCTATGTGAACGGACTGCAGAAACTGAGAGCACAGTTTAGTGATCCGTGCGCACAGATCGTAAAACCAAGCGCACGGTTTAGTTAAGCGTGAGGACAGATTTCCTCCTGCTTTATTATTTTTTATACCTACTGACACTTGCCGGGCTCCGTACATATTGTACGGCTTAGATTGAAATAAATACAATGTATTGTTTTCAGTAAAAAAAAAATGCACTCCTTAGATTTAGATTTGTACTATATTTTATTTAGTCTTTTGAAATACCTCAGGTGTCTTTTACAACAAACTTGGGAATCATTGTTGATGAGAATCTGACTTGAAAAAAGCTAATTAAGAGGCTAGTAATGAATAAATTAATATGTTAACCATCTTGTTGTAGGAAACTTTTATTCTAAAAATATTATTTAATCTATTCTTATATCCATGTTGCTTAAAGTCCAGTGAGCAGTTTTCGTAGTCAGTGAGGATTTGAGGAACCATCTCATCTGCTGGTGTCGGTCCACTTAATTTTCTGAAGTTTGGGCAAATCGTGTTGCAGTATTATGGTTTAAGGCGAGACATACAGCCCAATCAGCTCCATAGGTTGATTGATAACGTGCAGAACGAAGATAGCTACACATGATCAATCTGGCTGGCCAAGTTATGGAGGGACACCAGAACCAGCAATGCAGATTCCTGGTTAACCTCAAATATTTAACAATGTGTAATGAATCGACATATTATATCAATATCAATCTCTAAAATAAAATTAGTAACAAAACATATGGACACTTTTTCAGATTATCTAAAGGTTTTCATATTCAACTGTAAAGCATTAAGCGAGGCATTTTTGGGAGAGGGGCGTTGCTGTGGGAAGAAGCTGGAGCACCTGGAGAGAGCCCACATATGCACAGGGAGAACAGGGAGTGCGGAGAAGGTAAATTAGCTTATATAAAATTTACTTTTGCAAGATCAGATTTAACACAGAAAACTTTAACAATTTTGACTTTTTCAAAAAGAAAACAGATATTAGCAAAAAGATGAGTATAATTAAGTTCTGGAAAAATGTTCAGGTTGCATTTTGGAGAAGAGCCTGATCTTTTGGGAGTTACTGAAAGAGAAATCATAGAGGAGGGGCTCTTTGAATTACTGCACCACGAAAGAGCTGCAAAAGCAGTCACATAAAAGATGGGGAAAATAACAGAGGTGGGTTTTAGACACAGATACAGCCTTATCAGTCAGGAAGCCAATAGGCGAAAACAAGTGTTTCCTCTGGAGGCGTCTTAGTGACTACGCTCGTCAGCCTGAAAGGGCACTCCAGGGGGAGGTGAAAACAGGTGGAACTTAAGAAGGGGTTTTTAAGACTATTAACGAGGAAAGGGCAAATCATTTGCTTCCTTAAGATGAGAGAGTGGATTTGCATCGTTTTTTTTAAGATCGTAACTGAGCACCTCTTAAAAGCACTTTAAGTATTAAGAGTAGAATTCAGAATGACAATAAAGGGCCCGCATTCCTCTTTGAAACCTTAGAAATGTTTTTGTACTGTGCGTATAAAGTTTCAGCCAGTAATAAAACGGATCGCCTCTATAGCATTTACCGCAGAGTCAAAAATAAACATCCTAGAGAGACTCCTATCTTTTGTACTACATTGTAAATATGACGATGGGAAAAGTAGAGAGAAACAAAAGATAGATATTGGCAGCTCAACCATATCTGCAACAGGATGGAGATATCTGATTGAGGTTTATGAAGTGAAAATGTTTATGCAATCTCTGATTCTCCTACTTCTCGTTAGCGTCTTGCGGCTCTTTCACTTTTCCACGTGACCTGTCAAGGCATTTCAGGCGTACCACAGTTCTGCTCTACAAAAAGGATGTCGGAGGACAGAATCCTCCTGTGTGATTGACTTTAATAAAATCAACACTCCATCCAGCACCTAAGTGGGCTGCAGGGTTTGTATGACCTCGGACCATTTGGATTGTGTGTGTGTGTGTTTGTGTGTGTGTATCTAGGCAGTAGCCTATTATGTGTAGTCATTATAAAACAAGTGAATTAACTAATAACAATAGTAGAATACAAATGAGTATGCCAATATTTTATGAATGTAAAATTATAAAAACATTTTTGTCAAATGCCAAGTATTACATTTCAGTTAAGGGGTTGTAAAAATGTAATCTGAATGTCAATAAATGCAGCTATATGTTTGTTTTGTATGAATGTGATGCTTTAAACTTGTAAATACTTAGTGAGAAAGTTTTTCCAGGTTCAATTCTGACATGTCCTTCCATCTCTCTCAAAACCCGCTTTCCTGTCAGCCCACTTTAAAAACGAGCCACTAGTGCTACAAAAAAAAAAAAAAAAAAAAAAAAACACAGAAAAAAAACACAGAAAAAAAAAAAGATCAATTGTATTCTTGGTGATTGTTAGAAATGGCCACAATAGAACCTTGCAGACCAACACAAGGCAGCCATGCACCCTGCACAGAGGTAGGTCATCCCCCTTGGCAGATTCAGTCAGAGAGAACCGTGGCCACCCAAACAAAACAAGCCTGGATCCCAGGAACTACTCAGGCCCTGATAGATGGACCCAGCCTTCAAACCCCCACTATCCACCTGAGAATAACCCAAATCCCTTAACCCCCTTCCCGTCCCTGGACTCTGTTCTGACCCACCATCCCCATACATCCCCAGCCAACCTGGGCCAGGTATGCCGGGGAGGCACCCCCACAGGCAGAGACTCTACTCCGTGCATGCAGTGCCTTGCAAAATAACTCATATCGTGAACTTTTACAATAACTGTAGAATTGAAAGGAAAATTATACATTTGCATAACGTGCATTTGTATGTAGCCCTCTTTAGTCTGATACCTCTAAGCAAAATAAAATGTCACTAACAGCATTCAAAAGCCACCTAATTAGTTAATAGACATGAGAGGTTTGTTACAAAACACTAGCACACAAACGGCAAGGTCAGGAATAAAGTTGTGGGGAAGCCTGATCAAGAAATAACCTTCTGGTGGTCTACCATTCTATATTTTGATCTGACAAAATGTGGAAAAATGTGAAGTATTAATAATTGTGCAAGGCACTTATCTGATTGTACTCACATCTGAGGCAGGTCCTTTGTCCGCGCCCGGACAGGAGAACGTGACAAACTCATGGCAGCGTTTGTGAACCACGAAACAACACACTGTGAAAAGAGTGGGGTCGGGGGGTAAGGGAGAAAATGCAAGATTATTCAGTCTGAGCCCACAAAGTGATGTTTCAGTGTGTTATGTTTGATAAAAAGGAAAAAAAATCAGGACAGTTACCAGCTACATATGACAGGATAAAATTATCATTGGTTGTTAAAAATATTCTTAGAATGATGGCAAATAGCGTAATTAGAAAACAGTTTATTGATTTGATAAACAGTTGATTAATATGATGAACAGCTGTCCTAACACCAACCTGCAAACTGAAGCTAAAATGAAAACCAAAACAATTGAAGAAAGGAGCACCCTTCACACACCACAGGTGTATTATTAGCCAGTTGCTGTCTTTCATTAAAGGCTGGGAGATATACTCTACTAGTTTTTTCATTTCCCCTTTTTATATAAGATCGAAATATTACCACCCAAAATGGACAGAGAGGCAAGGCAAGTGTATTTGAACAGCAGCATTGACACAAAAAGCAGTTTAAAGAGCTTAACTAAGAAAAGAAGGAACAAATAGCATTAAGTAAATAAAATCAAAAATAACAATAATAATATTTAAGCATCACATAAAAATTTTAATTTAAAATAAATAAATAAATAAAAACATGATAAAGAGAAAGTAATAAAAAATTTTGGGGTCTTAAAAAGTAATATGTTCAGTCCTGATTTAAAATAACATCTCAGGTTTTCACGCATTTTGTTCCAGACCTGAGTAGCTTAGAAACTAAATGCTGCCTGACCTTGTTTAGCTCTGGTCCTGCAAACACCGCGTCAACAGATCTCTGATAACCTCAGGCTTAATACATGACAATCGTATCAGAAATGTATATAGGAAAAAATAATATGTTTTTTAAATTAGATCATTCTACACATTGGGAGCCAATGCAATGTTTCAAAGGTGCATAGCCACTTTGAATAAAGTGGCCCACTGACAGAGCCTAAGGAAACCAACTTATGAACTTTGCTGATAAAAATAAATCCCAGTCTGCAAAGAGACATTTGGACTGCAATGCTTAACTGTTTATTTATATCAATAATGTGTACTACACTTTACTTTTTGTTTAAGCACATGATCTGACAAATCTGCCACTCATGTAATTAAAAGACAATTGTGAAAACACCGGAAGCAACATGGGACATAAAGAAGTAGAAGTGGCAGAAAGAAGACAGAAAAGCACAGACAGGTTTATCAGCCAGAGCCTTCTCACAGCATAAAACCAGATCCTGTCCTCTTTTCTATGAAGTAGGTAAACTTCATCCAAAAAGTCATTATGATGAACAGCAAACATTTACTCCTAAACAGAAAGTGACTCAAATGAACTGACTCAATCTACAGAATGAAAGTGTTTGAAAGCTAGAATAATCAGGTTGTTAATACAAGGGTTTTTGCAAGGGTTTATGAGCACTTGATGAAGAAAAAGTCTGTACATACGGTATTAAGAATAGGGAACTGTTTGCAGAAAATGTATTCATACTTGAAGCACATCGTTGGATTTCTGCTGATTAAAATCAAACACGTTAAGCTACAGCTTTGAAAAACTAGTAAAAATTCAAGAGATAGTGCCTGTAATTATCAGCTCTGTATCATAGATTTTCACGAGGATAACTTATCTAGTCAATGGGGAAAAGGATTTCAAGAAACAAGTAGGAAAAACAATGAACAGTCTGAGTGGGTGTGGTCTGTAGCGATATGTCTGACCTTTTACACTTGATCCACCGAGTCCATCCAGCGTATAGCGAATTCAGATTTGGGAGTAGACTGCCTAACAACCCCTATGCTGTTTTCACCATGCAGGCCAAGTTCTTTCTGCCCTGTGCATTGCAGCTGCCCCACCACACTGCCCTATGAGGGCAGAGGATGCTTTCTATTGGGGCTCTGTAGAAGTTCACAAGCAATTAAGAACAGAGTCCAGTCCGTTCAAGCTTCCTGAGGAAGAAGAGCCTTTGTTGGGCTCAATTCACCTAGTGCAATGTGTTCAGCAACCAGGTCCGATGTTATGTGGATACGCATGAACTTCATGTTGTCCATATGCTCTATAATAAATTTCTTTCATTTCTAAGCGCACATCTTTATTAAACTTAATCCAATGCAGCTATAAAGCAATTCCAAAGTGATCAAATTCAAACGTTTCATTGCAGTTTCTCAAAAGGTCAGCAGTGAAATCCAGAAATAAATCAGTGCTTGCAGTTCCTCTACGCTGGTTATGACAAATTGGTCAATGTGTTCAAATTTACAGCGGCATCCCTCTTCCTCTTCCGAAAATAAAAAAAAACTCAACCAAAATAAATTCATTTACGGGCATTGAGTCCCTAATGTTGCCATATCTACATGATAAAATCAGACTGCAAATAGAGGAAATTTTATTTTTATTCAATTTTAAGTATTATTCACCTCTCTATGCTTTGATACAGTGTTGCAGCTCTACAGCAATGAACATTGAAGGGTCCAGTTACAGATTTTTTGCCTTTTAATGGCTTCCATCCAAGATAAACAAGACTGCACAACGTGTGATGCAAAAGTGCTTTTTGAATGATTTTTTTAAATTTAAATTAAAGCAAATTACAGAAGCTCTTAAGCAGACTTCTTGACTGCGGTGACTTCAGTCTTGGAAGCAGCACTGATTGCATGAAATATAAAAGCTTAAGTAATGGAACAAAAGGATTCTGTGCATCTGTCTTAACACCTACACTCTCTTATTATAAAACTCCTGCAGCATTGTCATTTTGTCAGACGGTCTTCTGAATGTATAGGACGCAAATGTAACATGCTACAATGTTCACCATCTTCTTATCAGGAGATTCCCTTCTGTTTATGGGCTTCCAACAGCTCAACAAGCATTACCCATTTTTCTCCCTGGCCCCAGATTTGTAGAAAACAACAAGAACGCACATCAAATAAATCTTATGCAATCTGAAGCCAAATGAGATGAAAAGCGTGACATGGTTCCACTTTCCAGGTTGGTAGCAATCAGCGGAGCGAAAACGTGAAATCGCTGATGCACAACGTGCCTGTCATCTCCACCCCGATCAGTGTCAGCTCCACTGACAGCCAAGACAAACACAGAAGGGTAAAAATATCACAGACACTTAGAGAAACAGTTAATATGAAAATGCCCTGGAGTCCGTATGGAGGATGACAGATAGGCCCAAAGAGGTGTACTGAATGTGCAACAGAGGATGTCTTCAAAGCTGAAGTCAGTCCAGGTTACAGATAAATAACACAAACAGTAATCTGTTTAAATCAATTAGTTACAGTCTTCTTGTCCTTTTCAAAGATTGTGCATTTTCAGCTGATTGTGTTTTATATGAATTGACATTGCCCAGGTCAAGGAACAGCAGTGTATGTGGTCTCTGGCTATCTACCACACACGATATGTTTGGAAAGTTTTAGCATGTGGAGGTTCGATGTTGTTATTTATGTAAAATAGTCTGTGGCCAAGATTAACAGCAAGCTACCTGTACTTTTAGACGTTGTAAAGGTAATTTCTGTTAGCTAATGTAAATCTTCCAATCCAGACCATCTTCATGTACGGTACTTGGATAGGTTTAGTAATTTAAGAATTGGTTATGATTCGGGAAAAGAGCGTAGGTTGTTTGGAATAAAATCACATCCATTAATATTTGTGCCATGATCAACAGCTTGTAAGTTGGTGTTTATGATTCCAAAGTTGCTAGCTGCAATAACGTGGAGGCTGGCAGAAGGTCATTAGGAGACGTTTACTGGAGAGACACTATCAAAATTAGTTTTCTATAGAAAACAGAAACACACATACAGAGTTATGTTCGGCCAGAAGGAAATGTGTTTCTACATAGAGTGGTATTCTGCACACTGTACACACTGACAAACCAATAAAGAAGCCTGTTAACTTTGAACAGACGGTTGACTGACGAATATGTTGTTATCTTATCACTCTTCATGCACATATTTACTATCAGTGATGGGTTTAGATCGCAAATGCAGAGTCAGATTAAAACTATGTGGGCAAATTAGATAGAAGAACTGGAAAAAAAGCTCAGCAGATATATCTGCAACCATCTACGCAGCCAAAGTGTTCGGAGACACCGGGCGCGCATCTTTATGCACCAATTTACACCATGTTCAGGCAGCAGATCAGCTGCAATCATAATCGTCTTCACATGTACTTCAAAAAAACCATTAGTGTGTTGGATCTCAGTATTTTCAACCTCAGGGAGAGAATACGGTAAGCTAAATTGGCTGTAAACATGAACCTGCCTGACTACAAGGTGCTTATGTGTCACAAACTATGCTCGGGAGAAGAAGAAAAAAAAAACACAAAATGTTTCAGATTACCAAAAGATAATTGCTTCAAAACAAATTGAATGTGTAATCTCATGGTATTTAAGGATTAGATACATTTTAGAGTCTTTAGAACATGAAAACGATATCAGCAAACCTGAGTTTTTAACGTATAGCCAGAGTAGGCAGGCGACAGCTGAAAATACAAAGGCATGCAAAGATTTTATAAAGGTTTCAAAACCACATCCATTTTTTTAATAAGCTGCTAGACTAAGGGCCAAAGTTTTCTCTGGATGTGGAGAACATAGAGCAGCACCATGCCTTCCCTGCACGTAGCTGGCAGAGAGAAGGCTACTGCACTTTTCTTTTCTTACAAAAGACAAATTTGTGTGTCAGGAAACATTTCTGGTCTTGATAATCACAGACAGTCACGGTGCGGAAAGTAAAGGAACAACATCCATCACTCTTATGCCAGTAGCAGTGTTTCAAACCGCTGTCATGATTTTTTCTTTTCTTTTGTCACTTCTGTGGTAGTGTAGGTAAAAATTGTATTGAAGAGAATTGTTAGTTGAAAATGTGTTTTGTCAAGCAGAAGTAAAAGGTTTTCAGTAAAGGGAACTTCCAAAACAAGGGTAAAATTGTATGCGATGAATACATCAAAAGATCTGTGTTTTTTTAATGATATAATCAGAAAGAGAATACTCTATAAAATTATGTTTGAATTCTAGTATTTTCAAAGAATAAATAAAATAAATGTAAAACAAAAAAATAGCATCTTTACAAAACAACAAATCAGGAGACAGGAAACACATTTCCAGACGGGCCTTTTTCACAACACAGATTGTTAGAAACCCATACCTACAGAAGGGAACATTAGGCCTGTTTGAACAGAGCAAACTCCTTCTAGTGATGTGACATACTGCGTTTTCACTTTCCCTCCAAATGGCACAACAGACTCAGTCAGCAGTAAATACACATTAGAAGGAGGAAGTTTGTGTAAATCCTTCACCATCAGCTACAAAGGTGTTCCTGGGTTAAAATACAATTGTTTTTTACTCAGTAAAGTGACCAGATTTAGGGTAGAGAAGTGAAAATTTGAACTCAAACAATAGTAGAGGTAATTCAAAAATAATAATACTCAAGTAGAAGTAAAATGCATAGTTCAGTAAAAAAGCCCTCTGAAGTACTTTTTAGAAACAATCTGAAAAAAAAAACTCAAGTAAATTGGGTAGAGAGAATCTAAGTCATTACAACCCACCTCTGTGTTTAATTTTGACTTTTGTGTCTGTTTTTGGGTCAGTTTTTGTGGCACTAACAGCCTTTGATGGAACTGGGCTGACAGGAAGGGGGCCACCCCTGCGCCACCTACGTCCAACCTTTGTGTCATTTTTTTAGTTTTGGACTTTTGTAATATTGTATTTCAAGTCACCCCTGAGTTTGAAGCAATCTCAATTCGTGAGTTCAGCAATATTTTGCTCAGTTTTTCCTCTGTCTGTCTGGGTTTTCTTTGTGCTTGCTGTCTTTAATTGTCCAAGGCCAGCATCAAGTCACATAGTTTAACAAATTTAACCTGCGTACTTGCATTAGTCTTGAAAACTACATTACTACAAACCAAAATAATTGGGTGTATTATATATATATATATATATATATATATATATATATATATATATATATATATATATATATATATATATATATATATATATATAAATATATATATATATGTGTGTGTATATATATATATATTATATATATATATATATATATATATATATATATATTTATATATGTAAACATTATAGATAATGTGATATCAGCAGTAGTAGGATAAGTTACTCTTTTTACTGTGTTAGATAGTTGCTTTTATTTCTCTTCTTGAATAATTTTACCATTACAGGGCATATATTGTATCAGATTTAAGTGAATTCTTCTCAGCGGCTCTGAGCAGAGGGAGAATAATTAACGCAAAACATGTTCTCCAACACACACTTTGCAACACACATGTGCACCTGAATGGTACTTCACTCCCACGTGATATTCTCTCTCTGGTTACACCACCTACACGCAGCAATGATACTGTACTGCACACACACACACACACACACACACACACACACACACACACACACACACACACACACACACACACACACACACACACACACACACATGCAGAAAGCCTCCCCCTCACTCTAACGACATGAGACTGAAAACCCAGAACGTGCAGGTGGAGGAATACGAGTACAGATAGGAATGGTGTGAGCTGTGCACACAGATTGCTTCGAGGCGACTGCTCTTTTTGGGTTACCGCTACTGCCAAATCCTTAGACAAAACACACACACACACAAACACACACACACACACACATACACACAATGATGGTACAAAAACTGTACTACGCATTTCCAACAGTACGACCCGGGGGCCAAAACAAACAGCAGATTTCAGCAAAAATAGGGCCAGCACTGAAATGTGGTAGTCTTTTCTGTAACCAGAATAATTAGTGATTTCTTCATCTAATATTTACAAAAATGACATTATTTGACACAGTGCTATTAGAAAAAACACGGATGAATTTATCTAATTGCATTAATGCAGAGTAGCAGGTTGCAGATACAGCGAATAAAAATAATGTTTTAAAAACAGACGTGTTGTGGGTTTAAAGTCTCCCAATAGAAAAGGCTGGTCTGGTTTAGTTGTGAAATTACTTTATGCTTAAAGTGTTGGGTAGAAAGTATCTTTGAAAATTAAGTGTTTCAACTCATAATGGAAAAGTAGCGATCAGATTTTTACTCACCAACACCAGTTATCCATTTTACCTTGACGGTATGCTCATGTTCCAATTTTGTACAATTCCTAGACTGTAACACATACAAGCTGATTCATGCCAAGTTTAGGCCTACTTTGATTTTACAAATTCACCACAAAAGAAACAATTGTGATGCATGTTTCCAGATAGATATAGTAGTTTTTAATTCAGTGTAAACACATTTAATGAGCGTTCACGGAAGGAAAACAAGAAAGACTTATCCGAGTGCTATTAATAACTGTCCTTAAAGGGATACCATCATCAGCTGAAATATGTATTATCCCTGCATCCCAAAGGTTGGTTTTAGCCAATCAGGGTATCAAAATAAAATGTAAGCAGCAGGCGTTATGAGAAACCGCAAATAGATAAGCTAGTCAAGGCACTTCTTGCTGTTCTTCTTTCAAAAATTAAATTGCTGGTTCTTACAAAACAGATGTGATAGCAGCAGCCAAGCGTGCATCCTCCTGCGCTGCCGTGTTTATATTGGTTCGGCTGTGGGTTCGACAGCTCTTGCTTTCGTTACCCCGGTGTGTCCCGCCTTAAACCACAATACTGCAACGTGTGCCTGAACCGTTTTGGGTTCGGACACAAACAGTCGAAGCTGGAGCAGCACAAGATGGACTCTGGTGTAGTTGTGAACGTGCAAATACCGCGAGAATTCATCTTGCGAGGCAAGGTTAGGAAATCTGGCGATTGAGCAGAAAGCTCTGATCATTGTATGTTTATTTGCCTTTTGTATTCACAACACTCAACACCATCAGGGTCTTAGAAGCAACTTATTAATTTAAACAGTTTTACAGAAGTTAAGGAATAAGACCACATCTGAAACAATTTTCTGCCATGTCTATAAATGCCATTCAGTGCCATATTCCACTCAGCGCCCCTTTCTCTTTTTCTTCTTGTATGGCTGCCGATGTCCATTCATCAAGGCTCTGTTTTGTATTCTCTTCACATAAATTTCTTTAGTCTCCCACGCTAATTCTACTTTTACGCATAAACATTCTCTGTCCTGTATAATTTATTTGCACATTTCAACTCTTTATTTAGCTTAACAATGTGACTGCATTACTCCATGCACATTCATGTCTGAAAAACAATCATTCTCGCTTCTCTGCAGTTAGGAGGGACAGTATCTGCCAATGTTCACAGGTTTTAGATAACTTATTGTGCTACCTAATATATATAATAATGTCTCGTTTGCTCCTCTTTCTATGTGAGTTTTAACATTTGTTAAACATTTCTCACACAGACAAAAGAGTTAGGAAAGAGTTAGGAAGGAAGCCACTGCTTGCTGTCACACTACCCATCACCACCATTTACACAGTAGATTCTAGCCTCAGCAGATAATCTTTTTTTTTTTTTTTAGAAATAATACATGGCTATCAAATTTAACTAATAATGTAAAGAATTTTCATCTTTATCACAAAAATGTATCTTTACAAAATTGACATTATAATAATCAACAGAATATTCCAAATTAAATCAATGAGTGGCAGTATTTTTTTTGATTTAAAAAAAATACACATTATTGCTTATTTTTAATTTAGCACTTCCCAAATGCAGCAAGACAATAGATAGGGAAAATTCTAAACGAAAATAAGAAAATACCTAAACTACCTAGGAATACTGCTTCACCGCCTCTCTTCTTAAGTAAGTTACCACTACTGTAATATGGTCATTCATTAAAATACAGTGCTTTTTAAAAAGGTTCTCACACACCTTAAACTTTTAAACATGTTACGTTACACATGGAGTATTTGTTAGCACTGTTGCCTTGTTGCAAGGAGATCCTAATGGACCCTAAAAAATAAATAAATAAATAAATATTTTTTAGAAATCTTTCAATGTCTTCTTTCCTGTGAGGTCCAACAGGGCTCAATTTTAGGACAACTACTCTTTTTTTTCTTTCTGTAAAATTCCTGATGACTCCTTAGCACCAGTGACGGACATCATGAGGTCGCTATGATATGAAGCATACAGGCTCCTTTTTCTCCCTCCTTCCTTACTGACTGCACTATTCGGACAGCACTTTTCATGGCAAATGCTGACGCACTTCCACATTGGCTAAAGGGTCCTTAACAACTAGACCTTTTTGGATGCAGACGAAAAAACACACAAAATTAAAGATTGATGTTTCCTTACTCTCTCCACCCAATCTGACTAAGCTTGAACTATATTGCAAAGAAAAAATTATCAAAAATCCAGTCTTCAGTTATACAAAGCTAGTATGGACATTACCCAAAGACTTGCATCTGTATCTGTGGGGAACACGGCCCACTTTACAGTAAATAAATAAACTTCACAAACAATACTGAGCGACACACTCACAGCCACAAAACCCTTTGGAATATTATTTCACAGGGTTGCATGTTTTGTCAATCTATCAGCACCGATCACCTGACATTATTATGCAACAGCTTGTGATCAATCAATATCAGCTTTCCCTCGCGGTCCCTGTATCGTTACACTGTGAACACAGACAGACTGTCTTTGTATTGCAATGTGGGATATGGACATTTGCCGTTTGCTTTACTGCTGGACCCAATAAGCTAAAATATTTTTGTTCCTGTTTACACTGTCTTGTGTAAAAATAAAAGGGTGCATCCTGAATTCACAGGATGTGTGCGATTTCAGTTATGACGCTTTCACAAGCTCTTGTCCTCTGACGCACGTTGATCAGTATTCTCTATCATTAATCTCTTCTCCTGTTCCTCTTCCTTCGGTCACCTATTTTTAATTGCATTATTTGCCACCGATCTCCTCTCCTCTCGTTGTTCCAGTATATTATGAAATATTGGCAGAACACAGATGTTGTACGCAGTGTTTCCCTCTAATGAGCTGCCAACATGTGTGTATTTATGTGTGCCTGCGAGACGTAGTGACAAGCTGTACAGCGATGTCCCAGATTTAATGCTGTCGGATTCTGCAGCCATGTTTAGAGTTAAAGAGATTTCTACTTTCTAGCATATTTCCACCTATAATCCTGGTAATATGGCATCAATAAGTTTTCATATAATCTTAGGGGTAACACACAGTGTTACACAGTTAGGTTTGCGCTAAATATCTAAATATCTGGTCAAAAATACATTTAATACAGGGCCATGCAAAAATATTCATAACGCTTGAAATTCTTCACATTATGTGGACCACAAATGTCCACAAACATCTACATATTCATATTGTACTGGGATTTTACATAATAGATCATCACAAAGTGTATTGGTGGATAAAATTGAAGTGGAGCGACAAACATACATACAAGTTTTTACGCTAAACTTTGTACAAGCATTATTGCTGAAATCCCAGTAGCCAGTTATATGGGGGTGTGTCCTTGTCAGCTTTAACGTCAAAATACTAGGTCTGTGTGATATAGAAATCTTGATAATATTTTTCATATCAGTCAATACCGATATATGTCGTGATATAAAACAAACTACTGTTTTTTGGCAATGTTTATTTTTCCCTGGTACTATTAAAAGAGCTATAACTAAGATATTAACTCTGAAATCAACTTAAATCATTTTCATTTCTCACACAAGATCGAAGTAACATTCCCTATAAACAACTGGTTCTCTTCATCAACAATGTCTTAGTCACGTTTTTCTCCTTTCAAACCTAGAGGTACGGTCAGGAACTACTTCAGCTCAGAGTGTAGCCTGTGTTTACTTCCTGGTTCCTGAGCCAATCAAATGAGAGTTCCCAGGGTTCTGAAAACAGAGCGCAGCATTTGGTATTTTATCTTGGCAAAAGAGCAGCAGCCTGCAAACATGGAAGCCAGTAAGAGAAGCGGACCAGAAATAGAACAGAATACAACATCATATACCTGTCCTGTGTAAGTAAAAGTTCATAAGTATTTCAAAGCAACAACGGTCCGTTGAGTAAATGGCTGGTCTCCGAGAAAGGCATTGTGTATGTGTTGTTTAGATATTAACCACTAAGTGTCCATCCATCCATCCATCCATCCATCCATCCATCCATCCATCCATCCATCCATCCATCCATCCATCCATCCATCCATCCATCCATCCATCCATCCATCCATTTTCTAACACATCTATCCCTATTGGGGTTGTGAGAGGTGCTGGTGCCTATCTCAAGCTGTCTATGGGCGAGAGGCACCCTCACCCTGAACAGGTCGCCAGTCTATCGCAGCCACTGAGTGTCATTATTACTTATAGCTCCTTTAAGTGAGATATGAAGATGTCAGAAGGTTATTTTTGATTTACAAATTCAAAGCACAAATGACTACTGCATTTGAGATATCTCTGTGTCACTTAGATTTTTTTTTTCATCATAAGGCATGACGCTAGGGAAAGTCAACTCTATGGTCGGTTGTTGCTGCTGTACAGGCGTTGTTTTCAGGGCGATAGGGGAGATTGACACTCGCTCTTGCCTGGGCTTGTAAAGTTTTACATTCGCTATACTCTAGCACTGGTTCAGGTAGTAAAACAGATTGCTGGTATTCCCCGACTGTCGGAACATGCGCTTGACATAATTTGCAGTGCTTACTACTTTCTTATTCGTCCAACGTAGCCAAAATACCCCAATACGAGTGAACTTTTCAGGCCCTTCTTGTCTACAATCTCATTTGCTGTATCTTCCATCTGTTATTTTCATTCTTCCATCTTTCTTTTATTCTCTTATTTTAATGATGCCCTACCTGTTACCTGAAATAAGAGGCTACAGCTGCATAAACATTAGCCGTTAGTGCACCTGGCTGCCACTGTGCTGTCTGCATCAGCCTAACTTTGCTTGGCTCTGTTTCAGCCACACGACTGGTCCAGCAAGGAGCAATTGTTGTTATCATTGGCTACTCTTCTTATTTGTATATTGAATGTGTCTATCAAGCACAAGTTATTTTGAAATATATATTACAATGGTTTTATTGCATAGCTCTACTACAGCCTGAAATGTTTGTCCATGCTTCCTTTAGACAGCATTTGTGAACAGCAATGTTAACCCTCTACGGTGACGTTCTGTCTCAGTTCTAAAGGTCGCTTTATGCTTCACGCATGTACGCTCCACGTGGAAATGAGACGTGCTGACACGTCTGCAGCATTTATGCTCCGTGCGGCTTTTAATTCGAAGTAGTACTATGCTCCTACGCCAAGCGTACTGCACCCCACTGCAAGAATTAGAAAGAGTTGTTTCCAAGAGTGACGCCAATTTCCTTTTGGGGCGAATCATAAAGATGTCTATATTTACGAACGTCCGTCATGTTTCTCTTCACAGGGCCGTCTACATAGTTAGGAATTTTCCTAGGTGTGTGGAGCGGAAACTTTTAGCTGGGCAGAGGGGTGTGGGAGCCAAAAAGACGTGCCAAGGCTGTGCAGACATCGCGGATGCATCAAGCAGAAACCAGGCTTTAGTCTTCTGTAACCTTCCTTTTTCTCCTACAGGGCTTGTGGCAAACTGCAAACATGACTTCTCATGGCTTTCATAAAGTGCAGGACAAACAGTGTTCCCACTGCAGCTCCTTCCAGGTTACATGGACTTTTGGCTGCATTCCTGATAAATGCTCTCCTTGCAGCATGTCCACATTTCAGTCTAGGTGCACGACTTGCTAAGTTTCCAGTTGTGCCCTACTCTTTTCCGTTTTAAGATAATAATTAAAACAGAGTTCTATGAGATATTCAAAGGTATTGAATATCTCACCCCCCTTGATACCTCATTTAGAGGTATCAAGGGGTTGACTTATGGCAAACCCTGATTATTTATCTGGCCAGTAATCTTGACATCCTTAAAGAAGCAATATTAATATGTTGTAACTTTTTTTCCAATACAAATTAAAACTAATGCCAGTATCCTTTTTGTCACTACCAACTATGTTGCAAGTAAGTAAAATAAGTAAAAGTTTATTTATATGGTACGTCTTCACAGAAAGGCATTTCAAAGTGCTTCAAAAGAAGAGTAAACCCAACAAAATACAGGAACGTACAGTAGAGAAGACAAAACAAAATACAATGCCGTCATAAATGCATATCATAAGAGCTCAGGTCTAACCAAAAGCTTCTTGGAATAAAAATGTCTATAGATGCTTTTTATCCAGAGAGTCCAAACTCTGTAGGTAGATAGGCAGTGCAGTCTGGGAGTTACAGCTTGGAAAGATTTGTCTGCTTGAGTTCTGTAGCGAGTGGGTGGGACATCTTAAAGGTTTTGATTTGATGACCTCAGACTACAGGAGGAAGTATGTCTTTGAATGAAATCAGAAAAAAACCAAGGAGCCTGTCTATGTAAAGTGCTAAAAGTTAACAATTTGTTTCAAAAGGAAACCTAGATTTAATTGGCAGCCAGTGTTATGATTTTAAACCAGGGTTAAATTAGTTCCTCTGCTTGAGTGAGTCAGTGGTATGGCAGCAGAGCTTTGTATATTTGTAAGACAAATAAATAAATAAAATGAACTCATAAATTATTTTCTTCTCATATCACAAATGCAAGCTCCATGAGTCGGGTCTATTATTAGCAACTCCAACAAAATACTACACAGTTTCAGGGTATGAATACTTTTGTGAGCCACTGTATTCAATTTAATTCCTAGATTTTCTTCAACAAATGATTCTGTGGATCAAAATCCAGTGTCAACACAAAATTTGGGAATGATCCATTTGTCTCATTTGCGTTAAGTCAGTGGCCAAGACCTGTCCAGGATGTACCCCGCCTCTCATCCAATGACTGCTGAGATAGGGACCTGCTGCATTTCAAGGACAAACGGATATAGACAGTGGATGGATGGATGGATGAATGGATGGAAGAGGCCATAGGTTTGCATAGTAGTTGCATAGCAGTAGTAGTAATTGTCTTTAAAGGAAGTCATTTTAATTTATTTCTGACATAAAGACAGTAAACAATGCCACATGTGACATTTGAAACAAGCGGAACCACACAAACCAAATTAGCTTGTAAACTTCTCCATCCCAGTAATATTCCTGCCATGTTGACTCTGATCTTGCACCTTTGCCTGCAGGGTGTTGGTCAGCCAAACAATGTATTTCCTTTGCTTTAAGAAAATGTCAGTGACAGTATCAGAATGAACAATCTGACCTGCAAGAGGAAGACTAAACTAGTGGCAGGATTGGGTGGCAACACGTCAAACAAAGCGGTGCAGATAACCACACACACACACACACACACCCATTAGAAAAGTTACTTCACTCTCATTATTTCCCTATTTACAGCCACAATAATGGATCTTGTTACTGGCAAAGTATCTCACCGAATAAACCTTTAATGTTCACCGTCTATTGTCTGACTGGAATCAGCTACAAAACACCTGCAACAGATCTTCTTCCCTGACTGCAGCCAGGCAGACCTGGCACAGTCTTTAAACAGTGTGGAGAGAGGTCTTGGCGAGCTAGACTCCTGTTGCCGTTTTTGTTTCTTGCTCTTCCTACCGTCTCACAGAGAAGGAAACATCCTCGTGAGTGGGGTGTAAGACACCAAGACGAGGCTTTGGCATCAAGGAGTAAGACGAGGAGAGCAAGACGGCGCGAGAATCGAAAGCAGAATAAAAGTCAATGATCAACACAAAACGCATCATTCACCTTGGGCAACTCCCCACGTGTCTGCGTGAGGACATATGTGTGTACGGGCTTATATAAGGGGGTGAACAGCCTACGCCAATGTATAAATACCCACGATGCCGCTGGTGGAGCAGGGAGAAGGGTCACAGTGAGTCAGCATACCCATATCACTCCTCCTCCTTCTGCCTCCCATCATTGCATCCTCTTTTGTCCTCCTCCAGCTCAACAGCTACAATTTTTTGGTGCAGTTATACAAACGCAAAAAAGGATTTTACTTGGCAGGCAAATGCTGACCTCCAGTTTGTGATGACTGCAAGATAAGTAACGCTGCAAACAAAACAATAAATTACAATTTTATTTAGTAAGAGACAAGGCTTCCAAATGAAAACGGTAAATTATTATGAAAAGAAGGTGTTTTAATTTGAATTTGCTGCCAGATTACATTATCATTTAGATTATCGTTCAGATTTAATTCTCTGAGCACCAAGGTGTACAAAGTGTGGCTATTTGAGGATTGGTTATGTATGCATGTACCACAAATTTGGCACATTTTGGTCTTTGAAAGAGAATTTAAAATCTCCTTAACCTAAAAAATGTTGATATAATGCAAATAATAATTTTTTTACTAACCATGTTGTTTCAAAACCCCACAAATATTCAGTGGCTTTTACTTAAAATAGGCCATTCGTTATACTAGGAAAAATACAGTAGGACATTTTTAAAACTAAGTTATCCATGTCCCATTGTTGTTGCTGAAAACCAAATGAAAATAGAAACCAATAAATCAAATAAATCAAGAGAAAAAGGAAGTAGTATGCCTTTCTCAATTCAAAATGTCTGGAGTAATGTGCAGTACTAAGCTTTATACTACTGCCTAACAAAGGCCTTGTAATGGCTTAGATAACATGCAAATTCAACCGAAACAGGTCCACCCCTTAGTAATGGGCGGTCGTTAAAGTCATTAAGGCAGCAGATTAAACCGAAACTGGTCCACTCCTCTGTAACGAGGAGTCGTTAGGGTTAAGTCCAGTTGCTTTGTTTTATACTTTTTATTTTGTTTTTGGAATGACCACGACCTGGATGACTGAGAATCTTCACCAGCATAGTTTAACAATGATACTTAAATATTTTCTTTTTTTTGCATCTTGAATTTCGAAATTATTTAGATGTTTGTTGCCTGTGAACTTGATAATTTCTGTTCGCATGACAAATAGTTTGGACACAATAGGAAGAATTTATTGTAAACCTGAAGCCCATACGATTTGAGATGTTCTCCATAAAGGTCTACAGATCATCTGAAAGCTTCAAAGACAAGAAGTAGAGAAATTAGGAGGTAAACGTCAAGTGATCCTTATATTTACTAACTTGCCACATTTTCTCCTCATTCAGTACATGAATTGGCATTTGCATCAATCATGGAGCTAAACTATGACATCACTATGAAATCTATATAGAGCAACTTCGCAGATATAATTTAAAACTGAAAAATGTAGGAGAATTTTTCGTTTCTGAGATTATCTACAAAAATATTAATAATTCTTTATTTGCCGCAGTCGACAGGTTAACAAACCCTCCAGTGTCTGTGGCAGCAGAACTCCAATCTAACAGGCCCTGCAATGAATTTGCTAACTTCTCTACTGAGAAAAAACGAGGTAAATGTCAGAAAAACATTTAAAAAATACAATTCATACAGAAAGAGGTTGGACAGATATCAAGGTTACCCGCACATTTCCTTAACAAGGTTTTTCCTGTCATAGCATCTGATTTGATTCAAACAATAAACCCATCCTTTTCTTCAGGTATTTTTCCCCAGGCCTTAAAAACGGCAATTATTAAACCATTGTTGAAAAAGAACAATTTGCATAAGTTGCTACAGCAGAACTATGGGCCCATCTCATACTTCTCCTTCATCGGTAATATTATTGAAAAAGCAACGTTTCAACAGTTAAATACCCTTTTAACAGTGACCAGCCACACTTTGACATTTTCCAGTCAGGGTTTTGTGCTCACCATAGTACTGAGACTCTGATCAAGATGTCCAATGACATCCGTATTAAAACAGTGCTGGTATTACAGGACCTCAGTGAAGCATTAGATAATGTTGATTATCAGCACTTGACTGGTTTAAATCTTACTTGAAGAACAGGCACTTTTATGTGTCAGTAAATCAGACTACAAAAATGACATTGGGGGTCCCACAGGTTCCATCTTGGGCTCCTCCTATTGAATATCTACATGCTCCCCTTAGCTCATATTATAATAAAAAACGGGATCAGTTCCATAACTATGCGATCTACACAAGTATACAATGTCACCAGGTGACCATAATCCTATTGGTGAATTGGCTAGATGCATAAAAAAAAATCAATACATGGATGTGCCATAGGTTTATTCAGCTGATTTAATCATTTTTGGTCCAAAAGAGGATCGATCAAGAGTTAGCACATCGATTCTCTAATGTCATAGCAGCATCTGGAAAAACTAATCTATGTGTTTATCTTTAGTACAATTGTTTACTGCATCAGTGCCCTTACAGCTCTGCCTAAAAAGCCAATCAGACAGCGCCGCAGCTGATCCAGAACACTGCTGCCCCCATCTTCACTAAAACTAAGAAAGTAGAGCACATCACCCCAGTTCTAAAGTCCTTACACTGGCTCCCTGTATCTCAGAGAATAGACTTTAAAATACTTCTGTTAGTCGATAAATCCCTGAATGGCTTAGCACCTAAATATATTACAGATTTCCTATCAGTGTATCAACCTCCTAGACCACTAAGATGTTCTGATTGAAGCCTACTCTGCATACCTAGAACCAGCACCACACATGCAGAAGCAGCATTTAGTTCCTATGCTCCTCTTATCTGGAACAAACTTCCAGAAGACTGTAAAAATGCTGAAAGCTTCAGTTCCCTTAAATCAAGATTAAAAACGCATTTGTTAAGGATTGCCTTTGAATGTTCTAGTTAAACTGTTTTACTGAAACATCATTAGTTCAACTCTGTTCTCTAACATTTTTTAAAATCATTAATATTTACTTTTAATTTACATTTTCCTGCATTTTATTTTGTTTCAATTTCCCTACATTTTATTTTAACTTATTTGCTTTTATTGTGTTTTTATTTTCGTATGTTTTAATCATGTAAAGCACTTTGTGTTGTCCTTGTACTGAAATGTGCCATAAATTTTTTTTTGCCTTGTACTGTACGACCGGAGGCAGAGAAGAAGAAAAAATAGTTAGCAGGACTCTAGCATTATTGGGCTTTAAATTCCTTTAGCTAGATTTGATCATTTGTCTAAATGTGGAAAAACATTTAAAAATACAATTCATACAGAAAGAGGTTGGATGGATATCAAGGTTAAAAGTTTTTTTAAATCAGCTAAAATGTTCCATCTTACCATACATATGATTTAAGTTGCTTTTAATGAGATGCTACAAAAAGAACGTACTGAGTGAAGTTTGCTGTATGGAGCGTTGTCCCTTTCCCACAAAAGTTTAATTTGCAAAAAATACATACACTAAACGAGAGGAAATGAGGAGTTCCATTCATCGGTCTTAATAAACTAAATAAAGCTACAGCTGAGAAGAACGGCATGTCTGTTAAGGCTGGCTACCTGAGCAGATAGCCCTACTAATTAACCAGCTAATGTCAGCTTGTGAAATCTGTGTTACTTTGTTAAAAGTTTTTGCTTCACTCCGTCTTGCATAATCAAAACAACAATAAGTAACTTTTATGCATAATGTTATTATAACTGTAATATTAAGCGTTGCCTTTCTGTCTAAAATAAAACCATTTAGATCATGTCAAAAGGTTGACATGAAGAAATATGTGCTGTCCCCGACAACAGGTAGTCTGTGGACTCCTCTGCAAGCTTGAAACCCAACAGTAAAACAGATGAACAATCCAGTAAAATAATTAACGGTACGGGGCAAAGTGGCGTCTGACGGTCTGCCGTCCCTCCACATTCAGTTTGAATGAGCCTTTCAGCCCAAGTCAGCGTAAACAAATTCCATGGATGATCAAATTTGTTTAAATTTAAATTAGCAAAAAAGGCGCTACCAGTTGTACAACCAGTACAACTCTGATAAAGCCGGAAAATCAACCGTTTCCGTATTAAGCAAATCACACGGAATTCAAAAGTGTTTCTTGTTTGTTTGTTTTGCAACAGCTTAAACTCTAATTGTGACTGAGAACGTCATTATTTTTAATTTAGGAGAGCCGTAGTGTGAAAAGAAACCCAAAACACTCACTGTGAATATAATTGAATAATGTGTTACATCTTCAAACAAAGAGAAGGACAAGACAATCAATTTCTTCCGTTTTCAGGAGTCTGGCCGGCTTCGTTTTATATCCGTTTCAGCTCTGTGCCAGCTCTGTGAAAGTTCTGGCACATTCTGATTTTATCTACTCCAGCAAACACCTCCATCCTTATTCTGTCTCTCTCTCTCTGTTCTTACCTCTCATTCACTGTCTTGTCTGAATTTATATCCATCAGACCCTGAGCAGACAAGCTACATGGAAGCCTGCCATGATTCACACTGCTAAAAGACTTTTACGGATAAGTAGAAAGACTATAGACCAATTACAAGCCAGTGCATGAGGAGGTTCAGGGAAACTAATGCGAACAGAGGTATTAATGTAGCTGTCATGTAATAATGTGTCTGGTTACTGGAAATAGACACAGCTTCAAATAATTTATTAGAATAGGGGCTTATTTCTAATCACCTTGCAAGTGAATTTCATCCTTTAGGTTCATTTTAAACTATCTCATCACATATAACTCTCTCTTTTTATAAAACAAAGCAATTTCTTGTTTTTCTTCTGGTCCTTGTGACAATTTAGGATGTAATAAAAATGTTAGCTGAAAAAAAAAAAAGCAAAGGTCTGTGTTTGTTTGTTTTTTTGCTATATGGAAAAGTAATCTAGTAAATAGGCATTGGGATGCTGGTATGAGATTCTCTGAGTCATAGTTTTCAAGCCCTTATAACACTGAATATTATCCTTCTCCCCATTCTGCTCTTTATAGAATAACTCTGGGAGTCCAACAAGCTGATAGTTTCATTTATCTGCTAAGGTAGGCAGCCTGCAGTTTGCAGAATAGCTAATATATAGCTGGATAAACACTATGAATATCTAAATATCAATAAATGTTGATGAAAGCGCAGAGTTATTTTAAGTTTCACATGAGGTTAAAAACAAACTTTGCTTTTGTAAAGTAAAGCAGTGAAATATTAATTTAGAATACACTCAACATTTCACCAGCATTACATGGTCTAAATAGATATGATTATGATTGACTTAACTTGATCATCAGTGTATTTCAGTCTCACTTGTGTCTCTGTGTTTTCTTAAGCAGCGACTGCAAAATATGCCAAGGATCTGTGTTCTTAAGGCATGACCAGAGTAGTTTAGCTTACTGATCTTTCTTTCCATAAAATGAGTCTGCGTCACGGTTCATAAACCCCTCTGATAATTACCAAACTGACAAAAGGGCTGACGCGTAATTTAATTTTTGCCATTTGTCCCAGTTCATCCCCTTTTTTTCCCAGGTCCCTCTGCAGTCAACCATGTGCAACCTAAAATGTTGTAACCATACAATCGCAGACCCCAAAAATACAACATGTAACAGTAAAACTATTGGGAGAACAAAAATGTACCGTTACCCACATTTGCTGAATTCATTTGTACATATTAACAAAAAATTGTTCTGAAACCCTCATTTTAAAGGAAATGCAGTCAAGCTTATTTTCTTTGAGTCAAGCAAACAGTGGCGTATTGCCCTGGGATGAGACCCACAAAAAAGATAAGACAAAAAAAAAAAAAAAAGCTTTTTTTTCCTTGAATATGCCAAAATATAAACCGATTGAACCCATTGATACTTCCTGCTCTTTTCCTCTCATCTGCATGTTGTTGTTTACTTCAATATCAACAATATGAATATGTTTAAATGGAAGCGTTATTTTAAAAACACAAGATCAGTCATCAGGAAGCCCCATCCTCAGCCGTTTCTTGCTTGTCCTTAGAAATGGCAGCACTAACTCAGAAAACCACCTTCCAAGTGATTTACTACTAGTGCGTGATAAGCCACCATCAAACTTTGGATTAAACTTTGCAGTGTCTTGTAACTGGGGTCTTAAAAAGTTGTTGCTCCAAAACCGGCAAAATCCCCGTGCCGTTCCTACATTTTAACGTCCTTTTAACGAGATCCCAGAGAGTTTTCTCCAGCTGTAGGAATCGTAGAATAGTGCAACTCAATCTTTTGCTGTGCACTGCTGGACAGCAGTTGAAAGACGCCTACTGCAATCCTCCCTCCCCCACAAAAGTGACAAATTCAGCTGTTTTAAAATTATTTCGGGTAAGGAACAAAACTGTCATGTTACTCTCACTAAGAGTAACCACAGTTATCAAACTGTGTGGCACATGTAAAATGAATGACAATAAGTTAATATTAGCTTCTTATACTAAAGAGCAAATCAGTAAAAATCTGTAACTATCTGTTTACGTAATAATTATTTGGAAACTACTAATGGATCTAGCAATCATTCATGCTAAGTTTGTTTAAAACTTTGAAACATAAAGAAAAGCTTTAGATAATATCATTAAAACTCTTATAATATTGTATTGTTATTGCACCTGCTGGAATAATTGTTTCTTTTCTGCTTTAAATCAAAGCAATTTGATTATGTTTGGCCTTTTTTTTTTTTTGATTGAATACCATACTACTGTCAAGCTGGAAATGTTTTACTTCCATTTTTTTTTACCTCAAGTCTATCCTTAAGTGCAACAAATGATTAGTTCCCAAATGGTAGTTTGATACAGCACAAACATTGATAATCCCAACAAAGTATGACAGAAGCGAAAAAAAAAAAAGATTTTAGACGGCTGTCAAAATAACGCGTTAATTTCGATTAATTAAAAAAAAAAATAACGGATAAAAAAAAATAACGCAGATTAATCAATGTCGTATAGTAGGGGTTTTCAATAGGTGAGGCGCGCCTCCCCTGGGGGGCGCCAAAGAGTCACAGAAGACAGAGAAGAAGACAGCACTGCCGCTCAACTCTGTCAAACTATGTAGCGATATTCGTGCCTTCTGTTTGAGCGCGCAGGAACCAATCCAAGCGTGCAGTGAAACATCTCTCAATGCTTAAAACCGGTCTGGCACGGTCTGGAAAACTTTTCTCAACCCACTGTCCTCGCGGTGAGTTCCATCTCTGCTTGCGCGCTACTTTGCTCGCGCACACCTGCTCATTCCACGCTCAACACCAGCTGTGCGCTCGCCCGGCAGTTAAAGCCAATCACAGACAGTTTTTTTTCCCCCATCCAATCAGAGTATGGCTTGCAAATACTGCATTCAGATGAATTGAATCAAAATGCTGCAGCCTTTGGCAGAAATTAGTAAACATCACCGTGGGATTGAAGAAAAACAAATAAAAAGTATCATATTTTAGCCTAAAATATTTAGGCTAAAGTATTTAAACTAAAATATTAGAGTTACTAAGTGAGGTGTGAAAAATGTTTTTGTCTCTTTTCTTTCCAGCTTCTGGGAGGTGATGCAAAAGTTTATTCTGATCATAATCATCATGAATGTCATCATTATTTAAAGAGCACTTTAACACGAGGTAAAACAAAGTGCCAAACATCAGAAATACATCAGATAAGAGATAACAACTAATAAAATGCTTGTTTGTTAAAATAGCACTAGGTCTAAATTGTGTATAATTAGCCTAAAAAGTAGATTGGAATATGCAATATGTTGACGTCTGTTAAATTCAGGTTATCTTTTTTATTATTATTTCAGTTGATGTCTCCTGTTGACGTGAGTTCAGTTTGACATTGGCATCTGTTTAGTTCAGTTTGTCTGCTGTTGAAAACAGCACTTTAATGTATCTAATGCTGATTATTCGTTGAATCATTTGAATTTAAATATTTAAAATACTTTCACAGCAAAAATGATATGCGATTAATTTAGATTAATTATTTACAGAGTATGTAATTAATTAGATTAATTTTTTTAATCGATTGACAGCCCTAATTTTAGAATAAACTATTAATGGTAACTTTTTTGGGGGGGGGGGGGGGAAAGAAGCGTGCTCAAATGAGAAAACGTGTCTCTAACAAGACTCTACATTACTGAGAAGCAGAACTAATTGTAAAGCAGTGTGGCATTTATTCTGTTAGCCTTTGAACTAACAATAATCTATGTGTGCGCCAGTGTGAGTGGCTACTGTGTGTGTGTGTGTGTGTGTGTGTGTGTCTCTAAGTGTCTGGAGGGCTTTCTATGTACTCTTACTGCAGAAGTACATCTACCTCCGCAATCACTGAACATGTCCAGTCAACACACACACACACACACACATACACACACACTCCTGTAACCCTTCTGTATTTCACATCAACTTTCGCTTTTGTCTCCATCCCTCACATCTCCCTCCCTCCGCCCTTCACTGCCACTTCCTTTCAGCTTCTCTTAACTCCCCCGCAAACAGAACCTGCTGTTTTGGGCCAGACGGCAGGAGAAATACAGAGGATGAGGACAACAGATTGGAGAAATGAAAAGCGTAAATGTGTGCAGTAGGTGTGTTTTTATATTCCTGTTTGCAGTATTTAATTTGCAGAGAGGCAGTCATTATCCTCGTTGTGATGCTTTATCTGGTGATTTCCTCATTAACTCGGGGAGAGAGAGAGGTGGAACGAAGAGGACGAGGGAGAAAGAGTGGGAGAGAGGACGTGGAGGTGAGAGTGGAGAGCTGCGGATAACAAGAGAGCTGATGAGATGTTTGAATACTGGATAATGGATAAACTGCATCTTACAAAGATTCCAGCATTCACTGAAAAAAAGGATAAAAATCACTTATCCCATTATTGCAATTATTAAAGGCATCGTGAATTCCTGAACAAGCCGTCCTCAAGGAGCCTGATCCTTAGTTCCGGATGTCGTTTGCAGAAATATTCCAAATATAACTTTTTGCATTCGCTTAACTGCTTCACTCAGCTCAGTCCTCGGCAATTACAATAATCGTGATCACCACTGCACATTATCATTTACCAGTGAAGCTATTTCAAGCATATATAAAAAACGCCATCATGCACTCCTAACTGATTCACAGCCAGACGCTGGCACGGTTTCCTCACAGAACATGTACCATATGAGCTAAAAACAGAGGAGCAACGATCGCGTCTTAACAGCCTGTGCCATGTGGTTTTCCTTGAGGCCTGACCCGCTCATTTCCTTCAAAACATTATAAGATGTGGAAACCAATTTGTGAAAACCCACCTTTAATTGAATAAGTAAATGCAGCAAACACTGTAGATGTACAAGATGTCGATCCAACAGGAAATTAAAAAAGGAAAAGTAAAGATTGGAAAATTGTATAATTTATTGATTGATAGCTTCATCCACTCACTCTTAGGGCCCATTTATGCTCATATGGAGCCTTCTGTTGGTCCTAAAATGCAGCAAAAGGAGCTCTACCACTTGTATGGAATTCCTTATTAAAATTAGGTCTGAACTTTGCCATTCTAAGGAATAAAAATGCTCTAATCCAAACCACTCTATTGTAGCTCCAGTGGTATATTCAGGGTGACTGTCTGGCTAGAAGATGTTCCAGTCTTAAGTCTTTTCCAGCCTGCAAACCCAATTTTTCTCCAGGTCTGCCATCTATTTAGCTCCATCCATGTTCCAAATTCAGATCAGCTTCCCCAAATATGCAAACAAAAAGCATCCCCACAGCATGACGCCACCGCCCTCATGTTTCCAACCACATGTAGTTGTGTATCTAGATCTAGATGTTGGGAACACCTTCTTCCTTGTGTTTTCTGTGTTCCCTAAATGGCTTGCGGCAAATCAGACTTCTCCATGCTTTCTTTCAGCAATGGCGTTCTTCTTGTCAAAATTGTCCATGAAGGCCAGATTTGTGGAGAAGAAGAACAAACAGTTGCCCTGTTATGCAGATCTTGCACCTAAGCTCTGTGAGATGTTAAAAGTTTAGGATACTATTTGATAAGTTCTTCACTACGTTCTCCCTGGCCTGTCTCTTGTGCATTTTTTGTTTTGTTTTTCACAATGTTGTTTGTTCACTAATGTTCTCCAAACCTCTTCACAGAACGGCTGTTGTATCTCACAGATGAGATTAAATCATACATGAAAGGACAACCATCGCCTGACTTCTGAAGGTTACTGATCTTATTTGGGGGTGTGAGAGTAAAAAGGGCTGAATACATTAGTTTTTATGTAGTTACACTCAAAAACCCTGTATCCGACTATCCTTTTGAAATCCTAGTAAATACATAGGTATGTGCTTTTACAGCTTGACAAAACAGCCCAAGGGTTAAGAATATATTTGCCCTGTAGCTGCATGGCTGACATCAATTTCCGAGCAAAGTTTTAACCCTGGTACTTAAAGCAATAGCACAGATATTTTGGGATAACCGGAGATATGGCATTACCGTGATGCCCTTCGAACCACTGAGCACAGGGATTAGAAAATGGGCATTCTGGATCCAAGATCAAAAATAGAAAGAACGGACGGCAAAGTTGAGCGACTAAGTCGCTGCACAACAGGGAGCCAGGCTGAAAAGAAAAGAAAGGATGTAAAAATGGAAGTAAAGACAGAAGAAGAGGTCTGAGATGCCTGTAGTTCTGTCAGCTCGTGCCCCTGTTGCTAGGTTACCATCAAGAGATGAAAGGGTTAAAATATCTCAGGAGCAACAGTGACACAGTTAGCTGGTCTGCATCAAAGAACACACACACAGACACACACACAGACACACACACACACACACACACACACAACTTTGAAACATACACATAAATGGAGTGAGCCACAACAGTGTCTGGATTCCTGTTTAGATTTGGCCGCTGCAGATATGCACCAAAGTCAAGATCATTTCTACAGTGTGGAGAGAAAGTATTTCCTTGTACAGACTTCTTCTGTTTCCTTTTTTTTAAAATCAGCCTTTGATTCAGATCATCAAACAAATTTTGATATCAGACAAAGATAACCTGAGTAAATGTAACCAGCAGGTATTTTGGAGATGACCTGCATCATAAAGGGGGACAAAACAACCATCTGAACCAACCTGCCCTCATGTGAACATGTAGTTGCCCCCTAAAACTAATAACTGGTTGATGGTTTTTAAAATAGTATATAATGAGTCTTTTACACCACTGTGAAAAATCTTTGGCCCACTCTTCTTCGCAGAACTATTGTAATTCTGCCCCATGTTTCCTGCTTGGATAGCCTCAGCATTTCAGTCCTAATAATCCCAGACTTTGGCTATTCCACTTCAAAACCGTAATTTTGCTTCACATTTTAAACATTCAGAGGTGGATTTACTGGCGCTTGCCTTAAATCTTTGTCTTGACATGTGCACACAAACTGATCCCTGAACCTTTTCCTTCTGACATTTCTGGTAGACATGGTTCCATCTTCTACAGAAAGTCCTACTGAAGCAGCAAAGCAGCACCAGACAATCAGTCTACCACCAATCAGTGTGACTTGTAGGTATGTTTTTCAACTTCTAAAACTTCCCACTTTTCCTCACCACTCTATATAATACAACCGAGTCAAAGATCTGAAGCATTTAAGGAAATCAGAACAAATCTTTTAGGGGGGCAAATTCTTCTTTTTAGTATGCCCACACAAATTCTCAGTTATCCGGGTCATTGCAACAGCAAACAGGCTTAAATCGGAGGCAATCGGTCTATCGCTCAGTTCTTTCTGAAAACGTTTCGACACCTAACCAGGAGTCTTTGTCAAGTGTGGTGGCTCGCATTTAGGAAATCTGTCTTACGTGACTTGCATATTCAGAATGTCTTTATTTGCAACTAGATCTGTTTAGCCTACAAACACATGTGCTAAACATTGCATTAAATGCATATTTCTCCATTTAGCAGTATTTACACGTAACAGACACGCTGCCCAATTTAACATTTTAGCCGACACATTGCACACATTCATAGCTAACTTTAAAAGGCCCAAACCTCTTCATAACAGGAACTTGGGGAAATTTTAGGAACCAAACAACAAAAGGATTTTTATAACCCCATTTTCTCAGTTTGTAATCCAACTTATCATACTCGGTTTCAACGAACACTTTTGAACCCAGAACAGGAGCTTTTGTTCCCCTCAGCAGTTAGTAATCCAGGTGGGCCATCACACCCACACACAGCATGACTCAAGTTTTAGACATTTAGCTCATCTCATCATGCGCACCAATTTGCCCTGACTGCAATGGACAATGGATGGAGTTCAATCCGCTCACCTACGCTACAGACATCCAAAACTGAGCGGGGCAGAGGTCCCGTGATAATGCAGGAGCCAAGTGTTGGAATAGTGAATAATTAAAGAAAAAAACGAGCAAAGGTGGCAATTGATTTTTGCGGTGAGAGTGGAGTGGGTGGAATACAGTTAGAAACACCCGGAGAGTATAGTTACACAAACAGAACAAGGAGCCAATGCTTTACTTAATATTTTGTGATGGAGAAAAGATTATGCAAAGCAATAAATAAGTAAATAGTTAAATCACCAAAAAAAAAAAAATTCCAGATTGGCGTCAAGCTGATGTTGCTTCATTACAACGCGGGGCTGAAGCTTTCCTTAATGGAGCAAAGCAATCGGAAGCTTATTCAATGTGAGTGAAAAGCCTTAAAATAAATCAATCTTTCACCACAGCTGCATTAATCTGAAAATTGGAAAATAAAATAAAAATACCTTTATTGGTTTTGTTAACAAAAATCACAGATGGCAGAATAAATACCGGTAATATTAATGGTTTATACAACCTCTTTTTTCCCAATAGGACAGCGCACAGGGTTCTCCTGTAAAATCTCACAAGGTTGGAACCAACAGACCGAGGTCTCCTTTCCATTCCTCCTTCCACTTGGGTCTCTTCTTCATAGCTCTTGCCACATGTTTACCTTAGGATTTAAGCCTAAAGACTGTGTTGGGCAATGACAGATGGTTCACATTAGATTTCTTGCTTATTGGAGCAAAGAAGGTGTTGTCTTGTGAACCATTTCTGCATTAGTTTGGCTATAAGTTTCCGATTATTATCCTGTTGAAAGACTTGGTCGACGACCCATCATCACCTTTTCCTGGTAGTGTCTACCCCAGGTCTATGGTGTTTCGTTTGATTCAAGCTGCCAAGCAGTACTGAGGCTCCCAGGGCAATTGGAAGAGCAAACAGACCCACAGATCCTCCGCTATGCATAACAGTGAGCAAGAGATGTTTTCCCCCGTATTCATACTTTGTTTTAGACCCAACCTACCTGAAGCGTTTATTGCGGGAAGGAAAGCGCAACCTCAGCCTTATCTGACCACAGCACATGGTCTCTGTAAAAGTCTCAGTAGAGTTAAGCAAACTCAAAAAGATTTCTGTATGGACTCACCCATAAAGTAATATACAGCATACAATAACATCTAACGGTTGCTGAAGACCTCACAATGCCACCGTTTGCTCCAGTTATGAAATTTGGAGGATTTCTTTTGCTCTCACCATCCTGCTAACTGTGAGTAGTGATAAGATCAATGAGGGGTCATTGACATACCAGATTTCATGCCAGTGAAATAGAAAAGCATGGGTTAATATTGAGCTCTTATAGGAACTTTAAAAATGTGAAAAGTAGGCCTGTTACACCCATTTTAAAAGGGACTGGAGCAATAATTTTGCCACTGTTCATTTGGTTAAAAGATTAAGCCTTAGCATGGGGTGTTTTCCACACTGTACAAACTTTTAGTGAAACTATGATCTTGCAATAATAAAAAAAAATGTTTGTCCTGTCTGGCAAAAAGGCAATAAGAATTGTTGTCCTAATGCCAAAAAGAGCCTAACAGATTTTACTTTCACAAGTGGAGCCTTACTACTTTCGCCATATGCTGAAAAAAAAAAAGAAGTTTACTGTGTATAACAGAGTCCGAAGCAACAGAGCCAGTTTGACTTAAGACTAACAACATGGATGCATTATTTACCATTTATTAATAAGAGAGGATGTGCAGTATTGTAAAACCTAACAGTTCTCCATGTAAATGAAAATTACACACCTCCAACAGAAAAAGACCGGTTAGAATAGAGTACTAATACTGTCATTGCATTATGCAAGCGTGCAGTACAACACAATCTGTTTAGCTCCGTAATTTACCAACAAAAAAACCCCCCAGCAAACAATATAGAGCAGTTTTAGCAGCGATAAAATAGCTTAGCCGGTGCAACTCTTGCATAATAGCAAAAACACTTGAATAAAACTGTTAAAAAGAGAATGGAAAAATGAATGATTTAAAGAAGCCTGTAACAGCATAAACAGCAAGAGCTGGGGGTGGGGGGGCAGGATAGTGCAACGTTGTGGTGCAGAAAAGAAATGAACAAGAGTGAACATATTTGCAACGTGGGCATCATCATGATGTGTAAACAGGTGCAGGTCAGTTCGTCATGTGTCTTTTCAGTGTACTGGACAGTGTTTGTTCAGATCAGCCACAGCTCTGGGGAAAAAAGTTGTTCATCCTGTTTGTGTGTGTTCGGAGGGCTTTGTACCTCCCCCCAGATGGCAGCAGTTCAACTAAGTGGTGGCTCGGATGAATAGGGTAGAAGAATAATATATATATAAAAAAATCTTATCATTTAATAACTGCGTATTTCGGTGAGTAGATAAATATTGTCACAAGAAGCGTGACAGTGTGCCTTGCCCTTCGATCTGGAGAAAAACATCCCCAAACTGAATGGAAACCTACTTTGTACCAGGAAACGTGACTAGGAACAATCCTGCGACCAATGACTTTCAAACTACTGATAAAGTAAACTGAAACCTAAGAGACTCGGTATCTATGTAGAGTCCGGTTTCCCAATTACCAAAACAGGTATTTTCGGCTGCATCTCCATCTGCCGTCCACAGGCCTTCTGGGGGTTTATTTTGGCGCGAAAAATGTAGAGTTTTTAATATATTTATATATATTTTTTAAATACTGTACTTGTGGACTCAACATGAAGACTGGAAATCCGGATATAATTAAACATGATGACTAGAGGCCAGCTGGAAATTACAAGAATAATGGAGCCTTTTATGGTTTTTTTTTCTTCCCCCATCTGTCTCACTTTGTCCTCAGTCTGTTTCCATCCAACATCAAATTTGAGCTGAAGAAGTTAATAACTGAGAGGAAAGACTCAAGAGAATATGAGCCGCATCTGTTTTAGGGGAATCTTTAGCCTAAAGCTGCTTTGACTATGATCAGGATCTTCTTTTGAATTTTATTGTGGTTAAGGTTGTTGTTACCGCCCACTACTGGTGTTGCATATATATTACAGCATCTCTGACTGGGATCCCACAAAAATGGAGGAAAAAATTATCTATATAAAAAGTATGTTTAGGAGTGTATCTTGGGTTTAATCCAGTTAAATAAAATATCGTAAAATGTAAAAAAAAAATAAAGGAAATCTGTGTTTGAAATCAGGATTTTACAATCAAAGTTGCTAAAATAAAATGTTTCATTCAGGGTATATAATCAGAAAACATTATTATTTACTTCCAGTTGAAGATCCAAAATCCTAAACTGGTGAAAGGGCTCTGAGCGATTCATCAATAGACAGGAAATGACAGAGCAAGAAGACTTGAGTGAAACACATCCGCAAGACAATAGCGCACTGATAATAAGCGAAACAAAATCTAAACCCCCCACCCCCCCAAAAAAAAAAAAACAGGGCAATTACCCGAAGATAAATTACAAAAAAATGGAGAAATAGTCAAGACAGCGAGATAAACTAGCAACATTACCAATGCTTTATTGACAAAAAAACACATTTTACCTAGCCCTTGTATGAACAAAGTTAAACTGAGATGCTCTTATATTGCATAACTCACATTTCACAACAATTTTTTTTATAATTATTTAATTTTGTTTGTTGGGTATTTTTTTTATCTTTCCAGATTTGAGAGACAAATCATTTAAGTACACAGTAAGAATCACCATCAGTAACTGTGCCATTAATTTCTTACCAGCAAACACACAACCTGATGAAAGCCAGAGCTACATATACTAAACTATGTTTGCACAAAAAAGACAAATATTTGCCTTGTTAGCTATGGATAAGTACTGCATGAATCTGATAAAGCTGAAAACTCATATCCCTTTTATCTGGATTACCTGGTTACCTACCGGACAACGGCAAACATTTTAAATCAGGGGTCAATGAGATGGAAAGCCATTGCGGTACTATAAAATCAGCAGCTAGAAGTGCTTAAAGTTAGGCCAAAACAGGAATACTTTGCACGTTTTTCCTTCCTCTTTGATACTTCTCCGAAATCCCTTTAGTGTGTGACCAAGCCAAGATCTGGAAACCTTAATCATCTTTGTTTTTCTTTTGTGCATTGATCATGCGCTGGAAACAACCACAATAAAGTGCCATTTTTAAAGTGTACAGTTTTCTGCTGCGATTTGTGATGATAACTTTGGTATTTGACGATTTTAATGAAATTCAACTCACACCTCGTCATTAACTCACAAGAATAAGAATCTCTTTCGCAATATTTCACAAATAAAAAACTGTGTCATAGCAAACCTAACTATATATATATATATATATATATATATATATATATATATATATATATATATATATATATATATATATATATATATATATATATATATATATATATATACATGAAACATCCAAGCTCCAAGAATATGTCAATGAATGTCTCAGACAATGGAAGCTGGGCCAGAAGGAACTGAAGGACCCATCGTGGGAGGAAAATCCCTGCATGGGATGTAGCACTGACAGAGTTGAAGTGGCTGATATGACCAAATCCAACCAATGGCTAGAGAGGACTGGGCTGAAGGACAGCACTGAAGTCCTGATCATGGTAACACAGGAGCAGGCCTTGAGCACCAGAGCCATAGAGGCCCAGATCTACCAGACCAGGCAAGACTCCAGGTGCAGGCTATGCAAAGAGGCCCCAGAAACCATCCAGCATCTCCCAGCAGGGTGTAAGATACTAGCAGGGAAGGAATACATGGAATGAAATAACAAAGTGGCTGATATAGTGTACAGAAACATCTGTTCAGAATATGAACTGAAGATCCCCAGGTCAAAATGGGAGTCACCTCCCAAGGTGGTGGAGAATGACAGAGCTAAAATCCTGTGGGACTTCCAGATATAAATGGACAGAATGGTAATGACCAACCAACCGGACATTGTGATCATTGATAAGCAGCAGAGGACAGCCATTGTGATCGATGTGGCCATCCCCAGTGATCAGGAAAAAAGAACACAAGAGACTGGAGAAATACCAAAGGCTCAGGGAAGAACTAGAAAGAGCCTGGAAGATGAAGACAACAGTGGCGCCTGTGGTTATCAGAGCACTCAGGGCAGTAACTCTCACTCTGGAGACGTGGCCCCAACAGAAACATGGAGAAACATCCGATATCTCAGTCCAGAAGAGCACAATCTTCAGAACAGCTAGGATCCTAAGAAGAACCCTCAAGCTCCCAGCTCTCTGGTAGAGGACCTGAGCTTGAAAAATGGAGAGCCACCCACCCTGCTCAGGAGTTTGAGAGGTATATATATATATATATATATATATACATACACACACACATATATATATATATATATATATATATATATATATATATATATATATATATATATATATACATATATTTACATATATTTACATATATATATATACATGAAATCTGTTGGTATATTGAGCATTTCTCGCTCACTAAGAAGTATGTTATACATTTTTTCCACGCTAATAAATGTAGGTTTATTAGCTCTTTATATTTTCTTTTATGGGTTTCTCTTCATTGAGGAAGAATTCAAGTCCGATTAGAGTAAAAGCAAATGACAGGCGACAAAAGTCCAATTGATGGAGAATGAGACATAAATGTGACAACAGAAAGGGATCACAGAGAAGACAAATCACTGAAGGAGAAATGCCTGAAATGACTTTAAAGAAACTATTATTCACTATTAAATCATTAAAAGACGTGACATCCGGTTCATGTGGAGGTCTCATTATGTTTATGATATCTGTGTGCCTGACCATTAGCATGTCAAACCAGCTTGACCCACATTAACTGTATGAAACATACTGATATGTGTCCAAGGTGTCGCTGTGGCAACGGACACGCCGTCGCCTCAAATGTGAGCAGCGAGGACGTCTGGGTCCTACAGGAGGTTCTCTCTCAGTCTGTAACTCGAAGCACGGTCCACCAGCACAAACAAACACGCCGACGTTGACCGGAGCCTTCGGATGTGTGAAAGTAGATCATCGCAAAAGGAGCTGGTCCTCGGTGACAAGTAAAATTAGACTTTACCTCACGCAATCTCTCTCTTACACACCTGTGGAGCAGCAAACACACACAGACACGTCAGACAGCTAGCACTAATGGTCTGATTAAAAAGACAAAGTGAGAAAGTCAGTTTTCCCCTCTGCACCTCGGCTTTCTCGCTCTGTTATTCTCTGTGATGACAGCGAGGAACACACACACGGTCCTGCACATCAGCCTCGCTCTCAAACAGGCTACAGCCCACACAGATGTTTGACACTACCACACATTATACCTAGAGGAGAAAGTCATCATAGACGGTGCAAAAGAGGAAAGAAACCTTGCTACAAACATAACTCCCACTTTATCTGAGTATATTTAATTTCATTTGGACATTTCTTCATGGTTTTACAAGAGTCACCCAAGTATTCATTACATATAAGAATTGAACATGTTCTGAAACTAAAGATCCACCCAGTAATTGGCTGGTGACCAGAATTAAACTGTTTTATACGCTCAGGTGAGTACCTCATATAATAGCTCTTCAATGTAAAAGTTGTCGTTGAGCAAAAAAATAAAAGTCAGCTATTGTTAGAATGGGCGAACAGGTCAAGAAACTGAAATGTGTAAGCGACTGTTTAAAAGGAAACTGAATTTTCCCTTTTTGAAGAGTTATTTTAGATTAATTCTGAAGTCACAATCGTTGAAGTTATTCACGGTAATGGTTTTTCAGCCAAATGGAAGGATGTAATATCATAATGAGCTTGTTGTAAAAAAATTCATTATTGGATGAGTGGAAGGCTAACAAGCTAGTATGACATGATAGGAACCCCTTCAGTCTGAGTTGTTTTAAATGAGCAAAACAGATGCTTTGACCAGCTGATTACCTATTCACCTTTCCAAGGATTGATGTACTTTTCAGCTAGCTCACAGTGATGTGTCATCTTTCTGCTAAAGGGTAAGGTCGATAATACCAATAATAATGTCATAGAAGCTCACTTAAAAAAATCAAAACTAACCCTTTAAGTTGTTCCTTCAGGCTGCAACAACAGAGAGCTAGACTTGTGGGTATTGGGGCAAGTAAAGTATAATAAAGCGTAAAACCCTGTTCTCTCACACTCATCAGGCATCGGCGCAGCTCCTATGAGAATAATTAAGGACCACTTATGGCAGGATGTTTAGAGTTCTGGTAATTGTATTTCATAATAAGACATCAGAATTGAAAGATAAAAGCTTTACAAAACCTAGAGATAGGAAGTAGGATACAGATCTCTAATTAGTGCGTCTCTTATTGTAATGCAATAAACATATGTTACTATCTTGTTTTTGTTTTTTTGTTCTATTGTTCCTCAATTTTATGTCTCTTTAAGGGTTTTGATTCCCATAAAAGGAAGACACCCCTGAACTTTTTCCTATTTGGAAATTTTCTTTGAGAGAATAACACAAATAGTTATTTTCCTTAGCTACCAGAGTAGATGATACTGATATTTTATATCTGACAGTTACCATGATGGCACAATGCTTGAGAGTTAGCATCTCCAAAGGTAAACTAAACGGCTTGCTTCCACCCACTGTTGTCCACTCTTAAGTAATAAACGTAACTAATAACTGTACTTAAGGTCATTAAGATTACTGAACTTAAATGGTGTCATGATTTAATTTGCTGGTCGTCTGGATGTAATTGTAATAGATGCTGTAGGACAGCTGACTATTTCTTGTAGGAGTGACGACGAGTCATCAAAATGTGTAGAACTAAAAACGAACTAAATCTTTTTGTTCTTTTATATATTAATTTCTATAGTTTTTTTGTATAGTTTTATTAAGCCTGTTTTTGTTGATTAACCCTATTGTCTACTAAGGAACTAACAAGAAATCAAAGTAAAACATAGGTTTTAATAATTTAAGCATAAAATCATTAACATTAACAATCTAAATAGAGCAAAAAGATACGACAGAAGTGTTATTTATTCCAGTACAATAATTTATTTTGCAAAGAAAAGTTTATAGTTAAGCCCGCTCCTGGCTGTAAGCTGATTAGCCATTGGGGGCTTCGCACAATGATCCCCAAGTTCCACATCCTCCATGACGGCTCCGTTCCTTTTACGTACGTGCACGTACGTCCAATAGAGCAATTACGTTCTTATTTTAATTAATGTGAATCATTCAACATTCGCCGTGGCTTCTCTCAACGTCACCATCAAAATACTGAACAAGCCTATTTTCTGCTCCGTTCCGGTCCGACAGACTCCAGCCGGAGAAAAATAGCCTACTATTTTCTACTGAAATTCCTATAAAATAATGGCGAAGTGTGAATTGAAATGTCTATTAATGTAAGCTAAAACACAATTAAATAATTTTAAATACAAAAACGTATAAGGCTTTGGTGGCCAGTGTACTCACCATACGTGATGGAAGTAAAGATATGCCGGGTCGAGGTACAATCAGCAAAAGAGAACTTTTCGGACGCTGGATGAATGAAAAGTTTGTTTTGTTCTTACTCCTTTTATCCCCTTTTATATGGCGTGAACTTGTACCTCTTGTGCATGCTCTCCTCGAGCTCCAAGGAACTCAGAGCGGAGCAAGTCGGAGTAACCGCAGTTGCAGTAGGCGTTGCCTTTCACGGACTCACGGAGGCGGTCTGGAACGGAGCGGACAAGTACAGGAGCGCAGGAAGTGGAATCTGGGGGTGACAGTCTGGACATGGAGGGAGAAGCTCTGGCTGCAGCTGGGAGGGTCTGACCCCCCGGAGATTTGTCTAAAGAAGAGCCTGTAAATTTACTAAGTGGCTAAGTTATCTAAGTAACATTTATCTGTTTCTCTACCAAGGCCGATAACCCGCTTGACAAACTAACATTGGATTAGCAGGCTCCAATTGTTCCTTCAGAAAATTGACACTGACAGCTATACTAACAATCTGTGATGCTGATGTGTACATTTCAACATTGAAAGTATCTTGACAGCTCTCCCCTGTTCTGGTTGTTTTGTTTTTTTGCAGTGGAAGCAAAATTCGGTAGTTGCTTTTTCATGCTGATCCCTTCTGCTGATCAATAACTAACAGATTCCTCATCATTTGCATTATTTGATCCAACCTTTAAGCAGTAGAATTAATATCACTGTTTCACAGTCGACTACATCTTGGGATGCGTTGTTTTGCTTCTTTGAATACAGCAATAATGTAGCATTAGCATAAAATGTAAATTCACATTAATCAAAACGCACGGCTCACATCAGCATTTGTTCCAGAATTTGTAATCAGAGAGCGGTTTCTCACCTACACTCTTCGATTCGGTGTATTTTGCCGAGCGCTATGGCCACAAGCCGTTTCGGGTGAAAGGTCTTTGAGTCTGAAAGCCACCGGGGAACGATTGGGGAAATCAATGCACTATAATGCTGCAATATTTTTGGCACCATCAATAAGTTGACTGAGGCTCACTGTAAAGTGTGTGGCTGTAAGTCACCGATGACCACAGCGTGCTGTTGAATAACAAGAACCTTTACAAAACACTGCAAGATAAAGTGCTGAAAAGCTGCTTGGACCAAGTTAGACCCGGACTGACGATTATTGGTATACAGACTCACAGAACTCCTGCAGTGCATTGACTGTAAGTCGGCTGTGGGGCTTTGCAAGACACAAGTTATTGAAAGCAAAATGTCTGTAAAAGCACCCCTCCAGGCCCATAGAGAACGGTGAAGAAAACACAGATTATCTAAAACACGGCATGAAAAGAAGGTTTATTTTAAGAACATTCAGGAGAATTTAGTTATCCTTCCATCCTCAATGTCCCCTTAAGCTTTTCAGTGTCACGGGGAGGCTGGTGCCTCCATAGGTCATTGGGCAAGTGCAAGGTACACCAGACACAATCTTACACGCAAATGCACACATAGGGAACAATTAAAGTGGCCAGTTAACCAGAGTACACACTTGGTACACAGGACACCCCCAGAGAGAGAGATAGAGAACAAGTAGGCTTCCCAGACAAACTAGTTGCTGGAAATGAGAGGCCAAATGCTGAAGAGGCAACCTACTGCAGTTGCAGGGCACCACCAGTTTACAATCAATACCAGAATCTAACGACGGATGTTTTAGACATTTCTTCTTCTTCATATAGTATAAGAGAAAGGTAAGGGAGCCTAAACTTAAAGTCAGTGGGTTTAATACCTAAACCTAATTTAATACCTGTGGTTTATCCTCTCCCATTATGCCTAAACCTAATCTTGGACCCTGAATGAGACACCTAAATCTAAGGTCAGTGGATTAAATACAAATTCATTAACTTTCTGTTGGGACAGACTTCCAGTTAGGATCGACTTCCAGCAATTTTTAAAGTGACTTGTAGTGTGTACGTTCGGCATCTATTGACCTCTGGTGCACCTCAGAGATCTACTCTGGGGCCTGTTCTTTTTTCACTCTACACGCTGCCATTAGGATCTATCATTGCACATCATAATTTGTCTTTTCATTGGTATGCAGATGATCTGCAAATCTATCTGCCAGTCACGCCCAACTCCCCACACAGTCTAAACTCCATTGACAGCTGCTTAAAGGACATTAAGCATTGCCTGTCTCAAAATTTCCATCCCTTAAATAACAACAAAATGGAATGTATTTTGTTTGACTCTTCCAGTAATTAATGTAATATTTTTCCCAGTCTCGGGCATTTGCTCCCCCACTTCAACCTGGTGGTAAAAAAATCTAGGAGTGGAGCTTGACTGTAGCTTGAAACTTAATAGAGTGATTGATTCAGCTGTGAAAACGAATTTCTGCTTTCCAAGGTAAAGGCTCTCCTTAGCCATGGCGATCTGGAGAAGGCCTTCCATGTCTTTGTAAGATCTAGCCTTGATTATTGTAATGCTTTATATGTCGGCATTAATCAGTCTTCCATGTCTCGCCTGCAGCTTGTACAAAACTCTGCCCCTCCTTTACCGACTAATACACCTAAATATGGATCTTGTCCTTCCATCTCTGCACTGGCTCCCGGTTCAGTTTAGCCTACAGTTCAAGCTGTTGTTGTTTGTTTTTAACACTTTACATTTTTTAACTTTAGAAAATCTACCAACCCAACAGAACTCTACGGTCTGCTGACAAAGATCTGCTGGAGGTGCCTCTAGGCATTGTTGGAAGGTGCTATATAAATAAAGTTTATTATTGAGTTTATTATTGATTGCAAACATGGTGATGCTCTGCCACTGCAGTACAGTACTTTGGAAACGCAGGGCTTTAAGATGCTGGACCAAAAATAACCAAAAAAAAAGAAAACAAAATACACATGTGTTTGGTACAATTTAAGTAATAATGAAATTAAAGTACCAAGTGGCAGGTACTAAAGAAGAGACAAAATGAAACAGACCTAGAAATAATATGACAAATGAAGAAATCCAGGCACAACAGTGTCATGAAGAGAAATTATACATACAGAAAAAAGGTTACTGATTATTAAAAAACACCAAATTTAAGAGAAGACGAAGGATAAAAGAGCAAAGCAAAAAGTGTTGAAAGAATTAAATCCCAACCAAATCAGAGTTTAGAAAAACTAACCCGTTTAACTCAGAGAAAATCCTGATGTAAATGCAACGTTAGCGCTTCCTTTTTCAGCACTTCACAACGTTTTAAGAAAATTTAGAGGGAGCTAAAACACAAGCTTTAATTGATGAATTTACAAGCGCTAACATTTTTTCTGAGCTGCATGTGGCACTAATCATCATGGTGGTAAACTGCCTGGGACAACAGTTTAATTTCTCACAAGGAACTTTACCTAATGTTTTTCACATTGTGACACCTCGCTGATAAATTATCTAATTGCAGATAGCAAGAAATCTGCTCCCACACATAATATATGTGGGAGATGTTGAAGCTGCACGGAGAAAAAGTTGTTTTTTTTCACCAGATTCTTCTCAGTCGACACACTGGAATGATATCAAAGATAAGCAAACATATTGGACATGTTGCCAGTAGTAGGACCAGCACATGCTGTTAATGGTCACAGCTCCAACCACTACTTTCTTACCATTATCATTATCCCTTTATCCGTTGTCTTCCACCTATCTGAGCTTGAGGCATAGACCAACAGGTCCAAAACAGAATCTAAAATATTTCCTTCCACAGTGATACTCTCCAGGTTGTTCTGGAGATTTTAAGGTGCTGCCAGGCAAGGAGTGATAAATATTCCCACAGCATTTTCTGGGCGTACCAGGGGTCTCCTGCCAGTGGGAAGTGTTGAGAAAACCCAGAAAGGGAGGCCCACAGGAGGTATCCTGATCAGATGCCTTTACCACCTCAAATGACTGTTAAAAAAAAAAGAATAGCAGCAGCTCTTCTCCAAGCTCCATCCGATTGACAAAACTGTAAAGGTGTGTTCACACCGAACGTTTTTGATGCTGCCCCCCGCCCAGACCTCCCTCTGGGACACCTACTACATGTGACCTATGCCCGCTGGAGAATGTATATAGTCCTGTCTAAACATGAAACATAAAAAAGCATTTTCGTGCTTAAATAAATTGACAAGGAGGACCTTACCCTGACGCAGGTTGACAGAAAAGTTCACAATCTTGAACTCGAGCTAAATTTCGCTTTGCTTTAGTTGCGCATCCACTGCGCCATTCGCAACTTATGCTTTGCTTTATTCACCCCAGTTCACGACATTCGCATAGCTCAAAACGCTTCGTTCACATCGCTGACCGTAAAGTTGCTCCTGATTGCGCCTTTACATACGGATAACATGTATATCACTCGCTTCATTTGCCTTGTACTCGCTCAGTGTGAGCACACCTTAACACTGCTAGCCATGTACGTCATTTTAAGAAAAACTTGTTTTATGTGAGTCTAAACTTTAGAAAAGAAGAAAGGAGAATTTCTGGGACATCAAGTATGTCTGTGGCCGTTTTGATGCGCTCTGATTCTATCTAAATACTCATCCATGTATACAGAAATTGTGTTGTCAAATTCCCAGTGTCCTGCTGCGTTGTCCCCTGGTGCTTTACTTCACTGTGACGTCACTAGTTTTCGTTTCTTATGACAGAAACAACTATCCGTAAATGTAATTTTAGTGCTTTATGGGTCAGATAATTAATAGCTAAATTAATCAGATAAGGAATACATTAAGTTTCACTTTCATTTTCAATCATTCACCCTGAGATTGTGCATTGTCATTATTGGGTTAAGAACTGTGTTTACTTCAACATTTTTTATGGGCATTTTGAAATATCCCATTAAAAAAGGTTGATGCAAACGACAACATTTGATATAATTTCCTCAATTTTACAAATTTTTTTTTAAGACTGCTTGAGGTGGTTTTTGGATTTTGCAGAAAGGAGTTAATGCGCCAAAAGATCTGCGATAGTGTGATGAGGGTATGCGGCAGAGCCATGTCACCCTGCTCTGCCGAGCAGTTCTGTCCTGCTATCATTCACAAGACAGCAAGACACACGAACTCTTGAATGAAAAAAACAAATTTTTTAAATATATTTTAATTTTAGCTCTTTGCAAAACTGCAAATTTAGCAAATAAAAAATGCAGAATCAGGTGAAAGATTTTTTGTTTTGTTATTTATTTTTTTATTTTTTTGCAAAAAAAAAATTCTCGTGAAATATACCAACACGAGAGAGAAACAAACCACACAAAAAGTATTTCAAAAAAGATATCAGGGACTGGTCCAACATTAACTTATGCTACGTTATGTAAGCTGAGCTCTGTCCTGAGGCTGTCAGGATTGAAATGATCCATAATTATGCTCCCTAAAAAAAAAAAAAACACTTGCTACTGTCAATAATCAGTCTTTGCATTTTTCTTGTCGTTTTCACTCCTTCTTCCCCTCATCCATCCATCTTTTTTTGCCGGTCCTCTTAGTGGAACACTCGAGCTATTTATAAAAAGCATCAAAGCTGGCAAGTAGCACACAGCCTTGTTGGAAAAAAAAAAAAAAAACAGGGAGAAAAATAAAAGTGTAGATAGAGGTGGAGCATAGGAGGAAAAGAAGAAAATGAAAGGGAAAGAAAACAGGAGGGAAAGGGTTAAATAATTACAAAGCTTAAAACGAAGGTTAGAAGATGAGAGTTTATAACAGAGCTAGAAAGGAGAGATAAGAGAAAAGAGAGTTAAGAACATGAAGATAGATGAAAGACAAAAAAAAACTGGATGGCAGTCAAATGCTTTAACCATTTTCTGTTGGATCGAAGACCTCAGCGATAAACCTCAATGTGCTCTCAGGGCGCGTTGATGCATGAAACATCCCTTTGTTTTTTTCTGTATTATGTGTGCTTGTGTGTGTGGGGGAGGTGGGTATTGGATCCTTTGGCCTCCAACCCACACAGGTTGGAGTTGCAGAAGCACCTGAGCGGCGATCAGACGTGCAATGTTAGCAAATTTCCACCAGCTCATCTGAAGCCGTGCCGAAGCATGAAAAAGCAAAAAGAGATATGGTGTTTACGTCCAGGAAAACTGTGCTCGGGCTCCAAAGAGCTGATGGATGATTCCCAGTTAGGCAACATTCAAGTAAGCTTGAAAACACCTCCTAAATGGGTCTTTTTATAACTATATGTTATCAGTTCTGAAGAGCACTAATAGCTGCCACATGCAATAGCTTCATGGGCTTGTTTTAGGTGCAATGTCCTCTTATGTACGCCTACAGCATTTTATCTTCCCTCTTTTCTACCTCATCTTCCCTATCCATTATCTTCTGTGGCTGGCAAAAAGAGCAAAAAAATCTCTCCAGCCAACTCTCTGCTGGAGTATAATTCACACACACCTTTTTTTCCACTCTTGTTTTATGTGGAGAGGATTGCCCTCATGCTGTTATCAGAAACACAGAAATATATGTGATTGGGTCAAATGTTATCAAGTTATTTAGAGGGAAATCTTTGCAATACTGATTGTATTGTTGAAAAGCTGGGGTGGGCAATACAACAATCTTAGAATGTGGAGGGTTAGAACAGTAGGGAGCTCATGCGATCATCTATAAGGCACATTCTAAGCAATGCAGCTCTATGCTCCATCTCAGATAGCTAACTATCTCCAATAGTCACAGACCGTGAGGCAGGATATACCCTGGATAGGTCACCGGTCCATCACAGGGCAACACAGAGACGCACAAGACAAACAAAATTCATGCACACATGTCTTCATATCTACAGGTAATTTAAAGTGCACAATTGACCTAACAGCCACTATTTTGGACTGTGGGAGGAAGACGGAGTACACGGCATGCATCCAGACGGAGACCATGTAAAACAACCCCAGTCGGGGGTTTTAAATAAATCTAAAATACATTTACCATCAAAACTATATCAAGATTAAAAGGGAAATAACATTGTTGCATTGCTTTTAGAGAAAAAAAAATCCCAGTTCTTTTATCGTCCATCAAAAGCATGATCTCAGACGTGTCATGGAAAATGACAGCATTAGGCAGTGAAACTGAGGCACCAAATGACAATCGATTTAAATTTATCATGATAAAAAATAGGTAGAGATAATCAATGTGTCAAAAATTCCCCATCCCTAGTTGAAAGAGCAACCGTTAGTCATGTACTCTATAAGTCTTGCTTTTACAGAAGAGCGTCATTGTTGAGTACCGTTTACGTCGTGCCACCAGACATGTAAATCACACGGCATGAGTGAAAGAATGTGCTTTGGGCAGATGAAACCAAATGTGAACTTTATGGCCCACATTCAAAACACTACGTGTGGCAGAATTCAAAACACTGAATACGTTCCTTAACTGAAACATGGTGGTGGTAGTTTCATGCTGTGTGGATGCTTTTCTTCAGCAGGGACAGAGAGGCTAGTAAGAGTTGAAGGGAAGGTGGATGGACATAAATACAGGTAGACAACTTGTTACAGGCAGTAAGAGGGGGAGGTTCACCTTTCAGTAGGACAATGATCTTAAAATCTACAGCTAGATCAAAGTATATTAACATGTTAGAATGGCCTAGTCAAAGTCCAGGCCTGAATCCAGTAGGGGATCTGTTTAAATGTTTACAGATTCCCTCCTCCAAAAAGATCAAGCTTGAAGTATTTTGCAACGAATACCTGACAAAACTTCAGGTTGATGAGTGAAAGCTTTTAAGATATGGCAGCAGCAGCAGTAATAAGTATGTAATAAATAAAAAAGATAAAAGAGGTGGTCCTACAATGTACAGATTCAGATGTTCTGAATAGAAAGGCATGCTGCATTTTTAGAATAGCTTTATATATATATATATATATATATATATATATATATATATATATATATATATATATATATATACAGATATATATAGATATATAGATATATATATAGTATAATAGTTTTCCTTTCACCACACAATTATGCCCTACTTTGTGTTAGTCAGTTATAAAATCTCAAGTAAAATCATTTTAATATGGACACTACTGCAGCACATGAGCATACTGTACATAGTGTACAGTATGCTCATTGTATGATAATACACTACATCATGTTAAAGCTCTAATAGCCGTTTTCTTCCATCACTTGACATGAGCATCTTTTAACTTTCAAGAAAATTACATGCAGTCCTCCCACCTGTTCTATGCCCTTCCCACTCACATTGCCATCCTCTGTCTCCCCCTGTTCTCTCAATGAATTCCACCCCCACTTATTCAGCCGGTCTTCCTCCACCTCCCTTGTCGCTTTTAAATCTTTCCGTGCGTCTTTTCTATTTGTTTTTATTCCACTAATTCTCCCTCATTTCCCCCCCTCATCGTCTCTTACTTGTGACGTGTCTCGCACTACTTGCCTCTCACTGCGTCCCGTACTCTATCTCTTTCCAGGTCTCTAAAGGGATATTATGTCCATTAACTCTGCGAGGAGACAGAGGAGGACGCTTAACGGCCGTGTTAAAAACTAAAACCCAACTCACGATTAACACACTCATTTTCAAACATGTGCCAGCACACTAAGACACAAAAAGCAATCGCGCGGATGCATTAGAGCGCATGCAGCCTTGCACAGGCGGCCATTAAAGAAATAGGCGCTCATTAAGAGGAGCACAAAGCACGTGCGTGTAGACACTCTCTCGCCACAAGTGCAAGATACACTCAAACCTGAAAGGAACACATTTCTTAGAAACAAAGATTGAATAATAACAAATATGCTCATGCTCACTCAGCAACAAAGATTGAATAATAATAAATATGCACCTGCTCAGTCAGCCCCAGAGTATTTCAAGAGTTTGGAAAACAAAAGTCTTATCCCACTGAGGCATTCCGGTTTTTTGTTTACAGCAACAACACGGCAGGAGTCAGCTGCTTCTACCCGCAACGTTTTACACAATTGTGCACCATGTGCAAAAAAAGCTTTACAACTTGTGAACACCTTGTAGGTGTGTTTAACTGGGGATGTGTTGGTTATTAATGATCTGGTTTTGTATTGTAGAGCAAAGCGACAAATCTCAAGATTCCGAAAAGCACACATTAAAAAAAAAAGAAGCTGGAAATCAGATTTTGTCTTTGCGTTTATTCAAATTAATCAACATAAAATCTTGGAGGACAACAAATGGGTTGTTGATGGGAAAATGTCCTGCTTGGTGCAAAGCATTCCCCAAACCATGACATTTCCACCTCCGCAGTGTCCAAATAATTTGTCTTGGACTTTTACTGTCCTTTAATGCCCACAAAAACACTTTGTCATTTTGATATTGTGATGACGAAAAAAAAAAGGAGAATGGGTTACTCATAACCGATTAAGTCATCACAATATTCAACAGTATTTTTTGCCATGTCCTTAATTCCTAACACCATATAGAGCTCTGATGTGTGCTGTGTCATAAAACTGCGTGCATTACAACAGGTTCATTCAAATACCACAATACCTTTGCTGGAAAAAGTCAGCACAATTCATTCAACCTTATTTACCACACAAAAGAAAACCTGACAGCTTTTCTGTAGACAGTCGGACAGATCCCTGAAATAGACAAACTCCACTACTCTTTTGATAAGTGGCTTTTTTTCCCCACCTTGTAGTAATGAGCTCTTATCAACTTCACCACGAGATGGTGATAATGGACAAAGTTGTTTTTGCCTTGTTGGTCAAAGAACAACAAAGACCACATGACCACAGCTAACACTGCGCTGTACTGCAACCTCACAACATTTAACAGATTAGCTGGAAGACAGGCCGACTTTCTGCATCTCCATGTGGTGCTTCAGCTGCAATTTCCAGACGGCAGGGCCCTGCAGAGGATGGTGAGGGGAGCTGGAAGGGTCACTGATGTTTCTCCACACTCCGTTCACATTCTGCACCAGAGCAGCTGCAGAACCACGGCTTTGAACAGGGACAGAACCGCCTCACATTCTCTCCGTGAACTTTTAAAACTGCTGCCATCAAAAGCAGAACCACCAGACAGCGAAACTCCCTTTTGCCTCAAAACTGTTAAGATACTGACCTGCGGTTAAGATTACGCACATTTGCTCTCGTTTTGCATGTTTTTTTTGGCTTGTTTGTTGCACCAGCGCTTAATAGATCCCAGACAAACCCGGCCTAGTTCTGCTTCGTATACAACAACGTGACAATAAATTGATTGGATTGGATTTGAAAATAGACTCTTTCAGCTGACATTTTGAAATTGATATCAGTCAAAGCGCTAATGCATCCTGACCCGAGCGCAGTAAGAGGAAACAAAAGCGACGTTTGATGCAGCCGGACTGTTTAAAAAAAAACGTGATCTCTGCATAGCGTGTTCTCTTCCTCAGGTCATCGCTGTTTTGCTCTTCACATGCAGTGTTACTATGGTGTACTGCTATAATGTAAATATATGTTGTTGTTTTTTTATTACATAATGTTCAAGTAAATAACTAAAAAAAAAAAAAAAAACAGAAAAAAAGGTTTGACTGCTGTGAAAACAGTTCACAGCACACAGACTTTCCACACATCTAAACAACATCTGATCAGGCCAGTAAAAAGGAAACTCACTAGGCCACATCCTTAATTATATGCGCTGTTACAAGCGGCTGCTAGTACTCTCTGCTGCTCTGTGAAAGTTGGCATGAACTGATGCCTAGGATCCATCAGCGCATTATGAGGAGGGACCCATTTTAGTCAGGGTTAAAAGTCAATCCAAACTGAATTCAAAAAGTCCCATTTTTCTCCTCTTCTAACTATTAAAAGTATGAGCAAAAATAGTCATATATTAGTGCTGCAAAGGCAAACCCAACTTCCTTTTTTCTTCTGTTTTTTTTTTTGCCACACAGACAATGCAAAAAATAGCTGTACTAAATGCGTCCGACGCGGCCAATTAGCGTCTTGCTAAACCTACCATAGATTCAGACAGATGGACCAACTATCCAGGCCTTCTGGACGACTATAATAAGCAAGTGAATCTGTTTGGCTGCAAACAGAGCTAACATATATCCTTATGCGCGAGATATCAGTCGGTAGCTCTTGCCACATTCTCACACTCTCCACGCGGTCCTCTGCGAACAAGCACCCAAACACCGGTATCTCGCTTCACTCCTATTTGCGTCTGTTGGTGCATCTGTTTGACCTTGTGGAGAAATTCCCCGAGCGATACTCCCCTTCCAGACACAAAACAACTCCAATCACACATATCATCAAATTCCCACCAATACGAAGCGGCTGGACCGTTGCCGTTTCCTCGCACTAAAAAAGGAAAACGCACTATAATCATAGTGGACACGTGCTTGAGTTTAGTCAAGCAGAGGCAGAGGTAAAACACTTTTTTCCCCCCCGTCATCCATTTCCCCTGCAGGGACACCGAGGGCTCCTGCTCCTGCATACTTCCCCAAAAGCATTCCACTGACAGCTTGCACGTCATGTATATATACACATGTGCTAATTACCAGCTAACCCACTGCTGTGTTGAAAAGCACCTCCTACAGCCTATAGAGGGCTGCGTCTGGATGTTTCGCTGTTGCTAAGGAACGAGAAAATCCTTGAACATCCAACTGGCTCTAAAGACTGTAGGGGGGGGGGGGGAAACAAAAACGTGGACTTCAAGCAAACCGAATAACGACACAACCGCCAAAAGCTCCTCCACATTTTTTTTGTCATGGTCCTGCGCTAGATTAGATCATTTATCGAAGGAAGACCAGAGAAAAGAGACGCCGAGTCCCGTCTCTGGCGTTTTGAGTCCAAGGAGGCGACGCGAGCACATTTATAACGGTTTGAAATAAAGCCATACCTTATTGGGATCGTATGTGATAAACCAACCGAAAATAGCGCATAATGTTGAAAAGGGAGAAAAAAAAATAGAGCAGAGTTTTCTAAAGGTTTGCAAATAACAATTGAAATGTGTGATGCGCATCTGATTTCAGCACCCGAGCGGATGCTTCTGCTGCAAATGGATGATTTACAGTTTTTGCAAATTATTCTTTGTAGAAAACGGCTCATAACCAGAAAGGATGGAGAGAACTTTTAAACAATTGTTTAAGTTTGAAACACATTCTCATTCTCAAGTCTTTGAAGGTGAGCCTCTGCCTCAGTCTCAAGTCCTTCGCACTCTGACCAGCTTATTCCTCCCTGCTGAATAAAAGCCTCCCAACATGATGCTGCCACTCAGTTGTTAAACTAAGATAAAAAAAAAAAAATGACACACAGATGGCTGCTATTCACTATTTAGATGACTTCAGAAGGCAATTGGTTGAGATAGAAATTTTATTCAGGGGTATCATGACTAAAGGGATTGAAAGACAGATCTATGCCACACTTTTTTAGATTTTATTTGTAAGAAATGTTGAAAAACGCATATCATTTTTCATTCACTTCACAAGTTTGCACATAAAATCTACACAAAAAGACATGGACATTTTCTTATGGTAACATGACAAAGGTGGTGTGAAAACATTTGCATGCTGCGTGTCAAGCACCTGCAGAAATGCCAAATCTCCCAGGAAGTCAAGTTTCACCTTCTCGCTATATGCGTTCTCACAAACCTGCTTGTTTGTTTTTTTCGAGGCATTGTGGAGAAGCTGGTTGCCTGCATGTGCCGGGTGGGAGTTTTGCTAAACAGAGAGGATATCTCAAGACGTTATCCTAATCGCGCAGCTGACTTTATTAAATGCAGATTCGATTCGGCATCAAAGCAGGCAGGCCGCATTGATGCAACCTTTCTTGCACACTGATCACTGAACCGTGCATGAACCGATGACTGAAACTTCGGTCAGGCTGTCGGGGACATTTTGAGTAATGTTTTTTTTTTTTGTTCTTTTTCAAACAAATCAAAATGCGTACCGTTTCAAAATGGGAGCGGATATTCTGATTTGTTCAGACTTAATAACAGTGTTATTTATTCGCTTCGACTTCACCATTTGACGATTTCAAGCTTCAAGCGCACTCTAATGTTCCGCCCGCCCCATTAGCTCCGACAAACAAAACATTCATAAGCATTAATTAATAATCATCGTTATTGTCAGTTCCTTCTTTTTCCCCGGCATTTATTCTATTCCCAGAGCTTTGTGACGCTGTTCTCTGTGCCAGTCAAAATTAATTGCACACCAGGGGTGTTGGGTGGCCTGTTTTAAGCTTAGAACTGAGCGTAGGAAACGGTTTCTTCAAACCAATTATAAACACATTCAAAGAACAAGGTTTGACATGTTGGGAGTTTCAGTGAGTTTGAGTGAATTTCTGACATTTGACTCAAAAGGGAGATTGATAGATGTGAGAAAACAGCATAGGTGTGTGTGTGTGTGTGTGCCTCTTTAATTGACCTACCTTGACACTGGAATCCCTGCTTGCCAAATCCCCTGTGGGGAAAACACACAGAAGGAAATATTATTATTATTTTTTTTTTTTATTTTATTTTTTTTTTTACAAATGTTACTCAGCATCTGATTGACCAAACACGCGCATCGATCTATTACTTCATATATTTCCATCGAGCAAAATGTTAATGATTGTAATTAAAAACACATATCTGTTTCACATCCACAGAGGTGTGGCAGAACAGGCTGAGATTTTTTTTTTTTTTAAACAGTATTTTTTTCAGAGTGGACACACTCAAGTGTAAGGATGAACTGCAGCTGCACAGAGGCAAAATTAGTGTGCGTGTGTGTTTATGTGTGTGTGAGCTCCACACGGAAACACACACACACACACACACACACACACACAGTCCAGCTCATTTTCATAGTGTAGCTACAAATAGATAATCTCCACAGGTGTGAAATCTCTCAGTGCACCCTTTGTTCTTTTTCATTATGCTTATTGATCCTGATGGATGGATGGACGGATGGATGGATGGATGGATGGATGGATGGATGGATGGATGGATGGATGGATGGATGGATGGATGGATGGATGGATGGATGGATGGATGGACGGACGGACGGACAAATGGATGGATGGGAGTGCACAATATTCTTATTTTTTTTTAGCCGGTGGGATCTAAAATCCCAAACATAATCTTCTAGGTCAAATCACTTAGCCATTCACAAATTAAAAAGCTTGTCACAGGTCTGAACTAACAGCCATTCTGGGACTGGCACAGAGATAATAATAAACGGGGCAAATTAGGCCAAACTCCCAGCTCTAAATTAATTTAACGACCTGAGAGCAGATCAGTGCAGCTGTCTAGTAAACCCAGGCCGCCTTGCATGGATGGTGACATGCTTGCACAGGTTGCTTACAAGCAGGGGGGAGTTCTTGCATGAATAGTGCCCTGGGCAAGCCCCTCCTTTTGCCTCCCACCCCAAACCGCCCTACGTGCCACTGCCCCACGCTCAACCTAGCTAAATTGTCACCATTAAGGACTAAACATGTTTTTATCTGTTTTACATGACGTGGAAAGCTTTGAATCGGATACCAACGATGGCACCATCGGTTTCCTCTCAAATACAGTCATGTTGTCTTACACTACTCACAGAGTGCCAAACTCCGGGGGTAAAAACCCTTCTTATTGTCGAGAGATACATAAATAAATAAATAAATAAATAAATAAATAAATAAATAAATAAATAAATAGAAAAGTGGGGTGAAAATGAAAGATGACTGTTGCTTGTGTCGCTCCCTAGATTATGCCGCCCTGGGTGGTGAGCCATGTCATCCATATCAAAATCTGCCACTGAGGAGGAGGCCTATAGCAAAAAGGTTAGACATCTTCCAATGATAAATGTGTGTGTGTATGTGTGTGTGTGTGTGTGTGTGTGGGGGGGGGGTGGTTAAAAGACCCTTTTATTAAATCTTCTGTTAACCTCTCAGGTTATCCCAGCTGACAGGCTCGCTCTTGGAAAACCTCTCATCTGTTCTCACTTCCTCAGCCTACTTCATCCTATCAAAGGTTGGTCTGCAGCTACACTTGCTTTTTTTTTTTGACACTGCAGCCCACATATTTCTCCGTCTTCCTTTTTTTTTTTTTTTTTTTTTTTTTTGTTGCCCAAGCGTGCATATATAGCATCAACAAGTGTGGTAAAAGCTGAAATAGATGGCTATTTTAAGAAAACTGCAGCCATTGTGAGCCACCTACTTTTAGCTATTTCGTAAAAGGCAACGTAATGTAGTGTTTTAATCTGAATCACTTCTTAGGGACCTTAAATTGCTACTGTGTCTTCTTAGGGTACCCCCCAAATTAAAAGGTGGTGGCCGCATCATGCTGTGGGAATGACTTTTCTTTAAAACAACAAATTGGTTAAAAGCCCCGCTGAAGAAGAGTATAAACGACCCCGTCCTCTCACCAAATAAAGTCGGTGCAGTGGCTGCAGAAGGTGGGCTGCTTGAAGAAGCGCGCGATGAATTTGTGGTCCTTCACCTCGTGCACGTTCTTCTGCCGGAGCGCACCCTGGCGCGCGAAGCCCCGCATGGGCTCTTTGGGTCCGTCCTCCCCGTCGCTGTTGTTGGCCGCCGAGTCTGCCATTCTCCCGGGTTCAGGGGCTCAGCTCCGCCGCTGTGCAAATCAATTTCAAACCGCTCGGCACGTCGAAAGTTGTCGGTGCGCAGAAAAGAAAGAAGAGGGAGGGGAGGGAAATAAAGAAAAAAAAAAATAGGGGGGACGCCTATTGAAGCAAAGCGAAAATAGTTTTAGGTGTTGGTTAGAGTAGTTAGAAGTGTCTGCTTTGTGTTGAGGTGTTGCTGTCTGGTCCGTCAGCGGAGTGAGCTGCTGTCGCCGCACTGGCTTCCCTTCCTCCTCTTCCTCCTTTTCTTCTAAAGCTCCGACAGCCGCTCACAGAGAGGAGAGAGAGAAACGCGCAGAGAGAGAGAGAGAGAGAGAGAGAGAGAGGCAGAAAGCATTTAAAGCTGTTTCCCACTGCATTTATGCGTGTTATTTGGCAACATGAGCTTAGAAAAATGCCTTCTTGTTTCTCCTCAGCCTTACTGTTAAAAGAAGCAATTTGGGACTTTAATTCTGTCACAAATAAACAGTATTGAGGGAATGTGTTAATTTCTTACAACATTCATTTAAATTTGAAGTTTTCTAAAAAAAAAAAAAAAAAAAAAAAAAAGAAAGAAAGGAAAAAAACGACTATTTTTAAAACTCTAAGTGCTGAACTCAAGTGCTAGCACAGCTCTTGAGTATGACTCATCCTTGGGATTGGCTTTCAAAAGGTTTATTTTTAATATACTGAATGAATTCGACTTTTACAAAGTTCCTCAAAATCTAGTACTTTGCATACGTATTCCCACCCTTGCATGTTTTCTTATTTCATCACAGTACAGGGGCAAACTTCAGAGTGTTTATTTGAGTGACTGGCATAAATTAAATATGAAATGATTCATTATTTTAAAAATTGCGTACAGTTTATATTCTTAGGAGTGTGATGTACATTTGCGTCTTCTGCCCCTCTTACTTCTATGCCTCTAAATAAAATTTAGGACAAGCGATAGATTAGCAAGGACAATATGGATATGGACAACTGAAGTCATCATACCATTTGTCTGTAGCAGCTAATGGAGAAGTGGTGTCTTGACGCCACACCACCGCCATTTTTTTTTTTTTTTTTTGTAGCTGACTTAGATGACACTAATGTGTCAGGCTATGGCAGGTCCAGGCTTCTACATCAGATAAAGTGTAAGATTTGTATGTGATGATCAAAATAATTAACCCAACATTAACCAAAGGACATAGTTGGCTAGATACCAGGAAAAGAAAAAACTATCAGCACTGCTTATTTTTGACTACATTTGATGAGTTTACCATCAAAGTGCACCTTGTAAGCTGCGCAGATGCCCATTACTTTCGATTTCCAAGGTGACGGTTAAGGAAAAGCAATTCCTCGACATAATCGGGACCATTTGCCTTGCTTTGTTCAAGTTATGTCCCGGAGGTGTTGCAAAACGCGTCACTCTTTGAAATGACACAAACTAATGTACGTAGAGATGTTTATATCTTTTCTAATTTGACTGTCATCATAGTCTCACGTGGATAAGCATGATGGGTAGGCTAGTTTGAAAAGGCCCAGAAAGAACAAATAGCTGTGTTTAAGCTCTATCTATGCCACGTTCTATCTCAATGCACCTCCAACGTGCCGAGGTTTAGCGCAACAGGTAGCCTCAAAGCACTTCAAATGTACCCAGAATGCACTGCGGTGTGACATCCGTGGGCATTACCTATCGCCTACAGAACTCACCTAGATAGTAAATAGATTCAACTGCTGTGTACTTCATTGTCAGTGTAAATAAAGCTTTTCTGTGAAGGCAGATGACATTAGTGAACAAACAGCATCATGAAGTTTAGGGGAAGCGTAATGCAATGTGAGGTTATAAAACAATATCCCAAACTCCGGACACGTCACAGAACCCTGAAAAAGATACAAGTAAGGCAGAAATGCAAACCATACTGAAACGTTGCAGTCCGCCTAAAAAAGAGAATTACCCTGATAAGCAGCCAAGAACCCTACGGTAACTTTGAAGCAGCTGCAGAGGGCCACTGCTCATGTGGAAGAAATCCCTCGTGTCGGAAAGAAAGCCCCTGTTTGACTTGCAGTGTGCTAAAAGCAAAACGCAGGAAAAGATGCTTCGATGAGATGAGACAAAACTGAACTTTTTGGGTTACCTGCAAATTCCCATGTGTTACGGGAAAAGTAGCACCCCACATTGGACGCTGTGGGGACAGATTTTTTTTTTCAGCGTGGACAGAGGAGCTGGTCAAAATTGACTTGAAGAAAGACAGAATTAAATACAGGACAATACTGAACTGAAATCTATTAGAGGAATAGTTGAGACTGAGGCGAGATCATTTATCCTTCAGCACAATGACCCTAACCAGCCAGGGATGCAATAGAAGGGTTCAGATCACATCATATTTGGGACTTAGAATGGCCCAGTCAAAGTCCACGCTTAACCCAGTCGACAGCAACGTTGACCTCCATAGACACTCTTCATCCAATCTGACGGAGCTTAGGCTATTTTGCCATAAAGGGGTAGTGGCAAGAATGTCAGTGTCTAGATGTGCCATGCTGATTGAGACATACTCTGAAAGGCTTTCAGAGCAAAAAAAAAAAAAAAAAAAAAAAAAGGGCATAAATATTAATATGCTCCACACTGCAGATGCCCTTAATTTTTAAAAAGCAAAAATTAATTAAGATGTTAATCATAACTTCACAGTCATTTTTCTGTTGACAGGGATGATCTACAAATGGGAAAACGGATGAAATGGGGTCCTTTAACTGACGTTTAAGCCTTAGAGACAGAGGGTCCTACCGACACTGATGAGCAGCTTTGACAGCAACTCTTTCTATCTCATAACGTAAACTGCTAATAGTAATTTTCACCTTGTTTTAGAGGCACAAGAGCTCATTTTAGGTCCAACGTCCCAACTGATTGGTTTGCGCTGTACACACACACACACACACACACACACACACACACACACACACACACACACACACACACACACACACACACACACACACACACACACACACACACACAGTCAGCTGGCTGTGAGTGACCTAGATGAGATTGATTTAGCTGCGGGACAGATGACAGCGCGCCGCGGTTCAGCTCGGTCTCATCAAATCTGTGTTTGCTGTAGATTTAGCCACCGGTTCAAACGGCTCTATGTTTTTAACCATATTGGTCCCCCATTACCGCCCTCACCTCTTGCATTAAACGCGCATTGTGGTTGCATAACAGCGTCTAGACAGCTTTAAAAAGATGAGGGCAGCTTAATTTGCACTGGTTACAGGCACCTAGAGGCCCATATACCTATGAGTGGCTGAGTAGTATGTGTGTATGTAGACTGTGGCAGCACTGTGTCATATAGCTTCAATGATCTCCTTTGTACATCCTCAATAACTAGGATGCAATGCAGCTTGTCCTCGGGGCTGCTAAACTATAAGATCCATAACAGTTACTCCATCTCCATGTTCAATATTGTTGATGTTGGGCTGGAAAGAGCTGGACAGTGACTCATTTTCTCTTACATTATGAAGATATGAAAATATACTCATGCTTGGGTTTTATATTGGGAAGTGGAAGAAAAATGATAGATGGGTTTCAGACATTTAAAAAAAAAAAATGTTTGCGTTACTATCTTGCATTACGTCCATCATTCCTTAACAAATACAGAGAATGTGTCTATCAGAAGAAAAAAAATCCTCTCACAATGCTGCCACCACCATCGTTCAAGTGCGACTTGTGTGTTCAACTCAAAGTACAAAGCTCTTTTGCACAAAACATTTAAGTTAATTGAAGAATATCTTTCCAGAGCCTGTGTCCCCTGAATGACTTGTGGCAACTTGCAAAATTGACTTCTTAAGACTTTCTTTCAACTCTGCCCTCTATTTACAAGCTAGACGGCAATTGGTTGCTCTGGATTCTATTTAAGAGAATCAGAGTAAAGGGACCACCAGACACCTCCTCCAGCACCTCTGGGGGGGAACCCTAGGACTTACCCAGGCCAGCCGAAATACATAGTCTCTCCAGTGTGTCCTGGGCTTCTGACCAATGACACATGCCTGGAGGACCTCCCGAAGGAGGCATCCAGGGTGCATTCGGGGAAAAAATGCCTGAGCCACCTCAGCTGACTCCTCTCAATGTGGAGGAGCAGTGACTCTACTCCGAGCCCCTCCCAGGTGGTTGAGCTCCTTTACCTGCCTGGCCGTCCTGCGGAGGAAGCTCATTTCTACCCACTTGTATCCAGGATCTCCTTCTTTCGGTCATGACCAAAATGTCACTGCCATAGGTGAGGGTGGGAATGTAGACCGATTAGTAAATTGAGAGCTTAACCTTTCTGCTCAGCTTTAGCTTCAGCACAACAGATCGGAGCAGCGTATGCATCACTTCAGCGGCCGCACCGATCCAGCTGCCGATCTCCCCTCACTTGTGAACAAGACCCGCTTGAGGCAGGATAGCCAGATTGCACTTTGCAGATACACTTAGGATCAAAGACCTTCGTTTTTGGAGGCACGACATGTGGTTTTAGCAAACTAAAAGGGCTTGTCTGATGCAGCCATTGTTAAATAGGAAGAAAAAAGACGTTGTGGATAGCAACATGATTTTGTAGGGATGTATTGCTACAGGTGGGACTGGTGCACTTAAAAAGATAGATGGCGTCATAAGGGAAGAACTTTGTGTAGAAATATTGAAGAAACATTTCAAGACATAAGCCAGAGAGTTGAAGCCTGGTCTTAAGTATATCGGCAAGTTACTTACAAAGTGGCATCAGGACAACAAAGTAAATTTTTTGCCACAGACACCATAAAGTCCTCATTTTAGTAATATAGGAAATTTGTGGCCAAAGCTGGAAAGGTGTGTGTGAAATAATCTACAACTCAGACTTCATTACATCAGTTCTAAAAATCTTCTTTTTTTTTTACTCCATTGGTGATTTTTCAGGGATTTTATCATTTTATCAATCCTAAATCACCTAAAACAGAGAACATTTGGCCTAGTTTAATTTGAGACAGTGATAGAAAAAAAGGTTTAAATCTTCAAAAAAAAAAAAAAAAGACTGATTAATAATTAAAGTTAGAAATGGATTGCTAGTGTAACACCTAAATATTTGGTTTGATCTGCCTTCATCAAAGTTGGGTCTACATCATTCTCATTAACAAATAACCATAGGTGCCATCTTTTCTTTAATACATTTTCATGAATCCCAAATATTCCGCATGGAACAAAACAGAAAAAAAATTATCAAATGTTTAAAGAATACTTTAAGATCAAGAAAATGGGATGCAAAATGTGTACAAAAAAATCACATCCAATGAAATTTAAATATACATTAGATATGAGCATTTTATGGTTATTTATGTCCAGAAATAGAAGAACTTAAATACATTTGAAAAAAAATATGTTTTATGTCCATGTATATGAATTGAATCCCCCACAGATAAAAACAACTGAAATAGGAAGTCAAGTCAAGTTTATTTATAGAGTCCATTTCCTACCACAATAAACTCGATGGACTAGGAAATAACAACATGTGGGGGCAAAGTGGAGGCACGAAGAAGCAAAATGACTCAGATCTGGTTGACACCATAAAAAACACAACAAATAACAAAAAGATGTTTAAGAACAATAAAGACAATGTAAACAAGTTTACCCTTGCACCCTTTTTCTACAACAGTTTGTCTATCCAGGAGAGCTGGTGCCTATTTCCATCCAGTACTGGCTACACCCCGCTCACTTATTTATTGATAGTGCCATTTTTTTTGTAAAAAAAAAAAAAAAAAAAAGCTATCTTTCATCTGTGATGGACTGTTGGTGTGTCTATAGTGTACCCCGCCCCCAATGACCACTGAAGATAGATAATCCTTCAGCCTGAACACCCTGCAGAGGAAGACGTAAGTCACCTTCACAACAATTGCAACAATACACTTAAAACATCAATCTTTCACAGTCATTTAAATGATTAGCCAAAACAGCACTTGTGCTTTATTTTGTTTGTTTTGTTACCAGGACAAGTCTTCGTCAATACCTTCTAAGAAGAAGCTGTCAAAGAAACAAATACTGAAAAATAAAATACTTCTATCTATTTCTCAGTGTAATTATTTCATTCCAAATATTCCAAACAAACAGCACTTTGAATGCATGTCTATATTAAAAATGAAGACTTTCATTGCATTTCTTCTCCCCTCTCTTTATGAACACAGTACTTTAACCTTCAGGAATCCTAGACAGACAGTTCGCTACAGTGTTTGCTAGTGATGGTGAACAGAGATGTCAAGAACATTCACATCTAAGTAGAAGTTTAGATACTAGGGCTTAAAAATACTTCCGCAGAAGTAAAGGTATCAACGCAAACCTTTTACTGAAGTAAAAGTACAAAAGCACCAGATATAAAACTACTTAAAGTATTGAAGTAGAAGTGGTAATATTGAAAAAAAAAATTAGTATTGGTTGTTTCACCCACATATATATTAATTGAAACCGAACCATTTAGTATAATGCAAATACATTAACGGTCCATATAGGTGCAATATTGAGCATCAACATGGGTTTCATGGAGCAGAAAATCTGATGTCTGGTTGCCTTCAAGTATTGGTGCAAACAGGGAGGCTTCACAGACATATTATCAATAACCCTTTACTTGTTATTATTTGAATGCAAATTAACATCCAAGCATATAGGAGCTGATGAGGGCAACAGATGTAAGATGACAAAACTGGACATGAAAATGAGTACATTACCCTCTTATAACAATTAGCCTTGTATGGTTGTCTGTATACAGTAGACCGTGTTGTCAAAATGAATGATTAATCGAAGCGGTTAATTAAAAAGTTGAAAATAACAAATAATCCCAAAATGCAACGTTCTTCTTTTTACGTTTTTGTTGGGGCATTTGGCAAACAAGTTGGTGCAGTACTGCCTCTAACCACAATCAAAATCACTCTGTTCAGATAGAGCAATTTGTCTGATTATTTTTATTTTATGTGTTTCGACAAGCCAGAACGAAAACAAGCTAAAATAAAATAGAAGTAGTGAGGCTATTTTTAAAATGTAAGGAGTAGAAGTAAAAAGTAGGCTATAAATAATTACTCCACTAAGTATAAATAACCAAAATCTCTACTTAAGTAAGGTAACAAAGTATTTGTACTTTTGCTTCATCAAATGGTTCATTTCTGGAAGATTCATTTGCACATGAATCCACCTAATGGCCGAGTGTATAATCACAGTCAGCAATATAAGATTATACTTGCCTGCATTTCTATCCTTTAGGGCCCTTGGTAATTATTATTAATGAGTAAGAACCATTTCTTTCTCCTATGATTATCACTTGCATAATAAAACATTTTAACATGTTCTGTGTGTCTCTTTTCTAAGAGAAGCACAATCTTATATGGTAGGCTGTGTATGTTTTTTGTCACTTTAGCGAAATGGTATGGGCTTAAACAGACAGAGATTGAAATTGCTTGTGGAACTTGTTAGAGGGCACTAGATATACTTGTGCAACTTGGACAATGATGTGGAAAATGGGAGGTTTTATTCAGAAATAGGTTTTTGCCTCTCCCAGTATTCCAGGGGATTTTCCAATCACGTTTAGTGTTTTTCTTGCCTCCATTACAACCGTGTCCAAACACTATTACAGTTTGCTACATAAGAGAAAGAAAACAAATCATGTAAGCAAGTATTCTAATAGAAATAATTGATCTCAAAAGACAACAGACACAATATATTACCTCCAGTGATATCATGAGAAGGACCATGACAAGGTTCTGATCCTACAACCTCAATCTCCATGAGAGTATAACAACAAATCAGGCTTCTGATATATGAGGGAGCCTGACCATGCAAAGCTCTGAAGGTCAGTACCAAGATCTTGAAATAGATACAAAAAGAAACTGGAAGCCTGTAAATGGATTTTAGAATGGTAAATGGTAAATGAGTATTATGAGCCCTTCTGTTGGTGTGACTCAGCAATCTAGCTGCGGAGTTTTGGACCTGTTGCAGACGAGACAGTTCCTTTATGTTTAGACAAGAAAATAAACTGTTACAGTAGTCTAAATGAGAAGATACAAGTGCGTGGATACTCAGCTCAAGATCACCTTTTGTTCTTAGTTTATAGATTTTCCTCAATTGGTAGAAACAGTTTCTTGTCAGCTGCTTTGAATGATGTTCCAGTGACTTTGCTTTGTCAAAGATAACAGCAATGTTTCTAAGGCTTGATTTAGCAGACAAGCTCAGATCACCCATATACCGGTGAATCATAGGAATGGCCTCATCAGCGGCAATCACCAACCCCTCAGTTTTTTCTGCATTCTACTGCAGGGAGTTCACGCCTGGCCAATGTTTTATTTTTGCAAGAAACTCATTAAGAAGTAAAATTTCTGGAACTTAGAGGACTTAAAAGAGCAGTACAGCTGAATATCATCAGCAAATAAATGATAGGACACATCAGCAAACTACAAGATAATTTTTCCTGAGGTAGGATCATAGACAAAAAACAAAACTGAGGCCTGGGGCACTCCAAACATCAAATCTTCAAAGTCAGACATATTCTGGTTTGCAGAGACACAAATGCTCCTACCCAACTGTTACCTTGCAGCAAGAAGGTCCTGGGTTCGAGCCCTACCCTTGCTCTTTCTGCATGTTTTACGTGGGTTCTCTCCGGGTACTCTGGCTTCCTCCCACAGTCCAAAAAACATAACTGTTAGGTTAATTGGCCTCTCTAAAATTCTCCTTAGGTGTGAGTGTGTGCATGAATGGTTGTTTATCCTGTTTGTCTCTGTGTTGCCCTGCGATAGACTGGTGACCTGTCCAGGGTGTACCCCACCTCTCGCCCATTGACAGCTGGAGATAGGCACCAGCATCCCTCGCAACCCCAATAGGGATAAGCGTGTTAGAGGATGGATAGTTTATAAGATTTCATGATTGACAGTGTCAAATGCCAAGGAGAGATCCAACAAGACAAGAACCGTGCCTTTTCCAGATTCCGCAGACATCGTAATGTCACCAGACACTTTAAGCAGGGCAGTTTCATAGAGTGATGCTTGTGGAAATCAGACTCAAACCAGTGTCAACAATTCTGCAGCTCTCTAAGAAGGATGTTAATTGTTCAGAGACCACCTCCTCTAAAACTGTAGACAGAAACAGCAGTTTTGATATGGGTCCGAACCTTTTTAGATCATTTGGGTCCATGTTAGGTTTTTTTAGACAAAGGCATGTTTAAAACACCTGGGAAATACACCAGAAGAGAGTGAAGCATTTTTTAGTTTGGCAACCCAGGGACCGTTGGCATCAAACACTATTAATACTAGTCTGCAAAGTAGAGCTGTCATCTGTCATCATTCAGTATGTCATGTGCTCGTCCATCTCTGTGTGGTTCAGCTCATCCACAAAACATGACAGGTCCAAACTGCAACAAACAATTAGATCTGCAGAGAGGGTCGCCAGGACTGACATTGCATCCATCCATGACCTGTACAGATTCAGGGCTAGTTTAAGGGCTGTTAAAACAGCTGGCTACCCTGACTATTTTGCTGAGGGAGGGGAGCGTCCCCTGTACTTATTCCTCCTGCTGTTACCTTTCTCCCCTGAAAAGTCTTTCTATCATGGATTGTAGTTGTTGTTCTGGTTACTGTTACTTGTCTGCCTGTTTCTTTATATGATGCGAACGTTGGAAACCGAAGTCAAACTCCTTGTTAGTACCCTCAAACTTGGCAAAATAAAGTCGATTTTGATTCTGAGACGTACAAAAATAGCATCCATTGATTCATAAGTGTGACAAGAAACATTTGGGAAATTACCTGTATTACAGACCATGTTGGCCTAGCACAAATGCATCTGGTTGGGCTATATTGTGAATGACTTTTTCCATCGTCTTGGGAGTACAGACTCTTCTCAGGGATGTTTTGGAGCCGGCATCTGGCGCGCATCGGTTGTATTGCACCTTAAGGCATTGAAATGCGCATCCGCTGCGCTTCTGACACTCACAGCGATCACACTGTGTTTTAATTTCTCTTCTCTTTTTCCCCCTGCATGTCATGGTTGCGGATGCAATGTTTTATCGTGCGGCCTTTTCCTTTTCCTCGGCAAACAAACACTCTTTATTTCTTGCGATTTCCTTCCACAGGGAGACTGATTTGTTACATAAACTTCCATCATTTAGTGACTGCAGCACAGCTAGGTTCTCGAAACTGCGCACAACAACCACACTGCTGTATTATCGTCATTTTTTTTTCAGTAAGAACATTACACAATTATGTTCACATTATGTAACTCCTCCGTGTCTCCTAGGGTGTTTATTCCTCCCCATCTCTCAGTGGATCTCCATATTGGATCTCATCTCTGTGTGCCTCTTATTTTCAGCGTGAACAAAAACGTGGCTCAAACCTCATTGATTTGAAACCACAGCGAGCTCGTTCTTCTGTTTTCACGCAGCATTTGCATAACACCACTTTTCTCACTCTTTCTCTTTGGCTGCGCGCACGACTGTGCGTCTCTGTGCGGTCGAACACGCTCGCTGCACATCATTGTGCCTGAAATTGTTTTTGTGTCCCTGCATGTGTGTGCACGTTTCTTTGGTCCTTGATTGACGGCCGCAGCGGCAGCACTCAAAGCTCCTGGGCAGAGGTTTGCTTTTTTTCCCCCCCTCCTTCGTTCACAATGAAATTTGAGCAAAAGTCAGCGGTATAATTGACTTTTCAGACTGAGTGCTTTAAACATCGCGTTTAGAGTGGAGGAAATAATTATTTGACCCCCTGCTGATTTTGCACGTTTGTTCACTTACAATTAAATGAACAAATTTTTTGTGGTAGATTTGTTTTACTGCAGAGAGACCGAATATCAACCATGTGTCCAACAAAAACACTGCCCACAAGGTTATTCGGGGAAGTAAGGCAAGGCAAGGCAAATTTATTAATATAGCACATTTCAGTACAGAGACAATGCAAAGTAGGAAATTGATCTCCAAACAAATCTTGAGTTAAAACCTGATGGACAAGCCCTTCTTTGCAAAAGCTTGATAAGATCATTCTTGTTGGCCCCCAGGCTTGCACACATCTTAGGGTGAACTTTGCTCCACACCTTTGCTCCTTGGAAATACTAACTATTCTTTAGGTTTCTTGGAGGCTGGCTTGAAAACTCAATGATCTTACAGATTCTTCTTTAGCAACTCTGTTGTTGCAGTACGCTTTGGCAAGTGTTGTTCCTCCGGCAGCTCCTAGCCCAGACTCCATTGGCTTGAAACGGACAGAGAAGCCAGATATCTCACTCCAAAGACCTTATCTCCACTGCTCCAGAGTCAGGGCGCGTTGGCTGCGGAGACCTATTCCATGGTGCTCTCTACGCACTGCTCTTGAGGGAATCATGAAGTTTGGAGATCTGTAGCAACCGACCCTGCATAATGTTGCTGACTGCAGAATAACTGGAAAACCCACATCCAGTGATTTAGAGAGGTAATCTGATCCATCCATCCATCCATTCTCTTCCGCTTATTCGGGGTCGGGTCGCGGGGGTAGCAGCTTCAGTAGGGAGGCCCAGACGTCCCTCTCCCCAGCCACTTGGGCCAGCTCCTCCACGGGAATCCCTAGGCGCTCCCAGGCCAGCTGAGAAACATAGTCCCTCCAGCGTGTCCCTTTCCGGGGGGACGTGCCCGGAACACCTCACCAGGGAGGCGTCCAGGAGGCATCCTGACCAGATGCCCGAGCCACCTCAACTGGCTCCTCTCGACATGGAGGAGCAGCGGCTCTACTCTGAGTCCTCCCCGGATGACTGAGCTCCTCACCCTATCTCTAAGGGAGAGCCCAGACACACTACGGAGAAAACTCATTTCAGCCGCTTGTATCCTAGGGTGACCAAACGTCCGTATTTCCCGGGACATGTCCGTATTTCACGTCCTGTCCCGGGCGTCCCGGTTTTTTTTTAGAAAGTGAGGAAATGTCCTGTTTTTTAAATTACCTTCATTGGACCATTAAATTGACAGGCACTAGGGCACTGCGCACAGCGCTGCCTGTGACGTAATCCCTGAGCCGCGTCAGTGCGGGCAGCCCTGTTCTTAATCAGAAGATAGATAGCGTGGCTGTCAGTACGCCAACCAAGGACCGCGGAACCACCTACTTTTGATGATCAAGTCCTCCCTCGCGCTTGTCGGCCGCGCTTGTCTCTTCACCCCCCCCTGCTCGGCCGCGTTTGCCTTACAACACCCCCCCCCCCCCCCTCTGCCGCGTTTGCCTTACAACACCCCCACCCCCCCACCCCCCACCGCTTGGCCGCGTTTGCCTTACAACACCCCTCCCCTTATATTTTTTAAAATATAAAAAAATTTATGTTTTTATATATATATATAAGCTATACTATACTGCCAAAAGTATTCACTCACCTGCCTTGACTGACATATGAGATTAAGTGACATCCCATTCCTAATCCATGGGGGATGTGACGTCAGCCCACTTTGCAGCTAGAAGAGCTTCAACTCTTCTGGGAAGGCTGTCTACAGGGTTTAAGAGTGTGTTTATGGGAATTTTTGACCATTCCTCCAGAAGCGCATTTATGAGGTCAGACACTGATGTTGTACGACAAGGTCTGGCTCTCAGTCTCCGCTGTTATTCATCCCAAAGGTGTTCTATGGGGTTGAGGTCAGGACTCTGCAGGCCAGTTAAGTTCATCCACACCAGGGTCTGCCATCTATGTCTTTATAGACCTTGCTTTGTGCTCTGGTGCACAGTCATGTTGAAAGAGGAAGGGGGCAGCTCCAAACTGTTCCCACAAAGTTGGGAGCATGGAAATGTCCAAAACATCTTGGTACGCTGAAGCATTCAGAGTTCCTTTCACTGGAACTAAGGGGCCAAGCCCATCTCCTGAAAAACAGCCCCACACCATAATCCCTCCTCCACCAAACCTTAGAACTGGCACAATGCAGTCAGACAAGTACCGTTCTCCTGGCAACCACCAAATCCATCAGATTTCTAGATGGAGAAGCGTGATTCGTCACTCCAGAGAACGCGTCTCCACTGCTCTGGAGTCCGGTAAGGCGTGCTCTACACCACTGAATCCAAAGCTTTGCATTGCTCTTGGTGATGGACGGCTTGGATGCAGCTGCTTCACCATGGAAACCCATTACATGAAGCTCTCTGTGCTGTTCTTGAGTTAATCTGAAGGCCACATGAAGTTTGGAGGTGTGTAGTGACTGACTGCAGAAAGTTGGTGAACTCTTCGCACTATGCGCTTCAGCATCCACTGACCCGACAGTTTACGTGGCCGACCACTGCGTGGCTGAGTCGCTGTCGTTCCCAAACTCTTCCATTTTCTTATGATACAGCTGAAAGTTGGCAGTGGACTATTTAGGAGCGAGGAAATTTCATGACTGGGTTTGTTGCACAGCTGATATTGGAAAATGTATTTACACAGTATAAACTAAACAAAGCAAAGTCTGTGATCAAATATGTGATCAACACCAAAATCTATGGCTCTTTGTTATCATCGCACTGCAAGCATGCCCAGGAAAAACGCCATCCAGATATGAAAAGTGATTTGGAAGATAAGTCACGTGGATAGATTATATAAACAGTGCAAAGATGAATAAAAAACTGATTGAAGATGAACCACAACTGTGGGTTAAAATTTTTCCCTAAGCTGTGATAGGGCATGCAAAACACTCCAGTGACAACAGGATCTGCCTTGTTGATCTCCAGTCATATTTATCAGCGAAAAATCTGTGAACACAAAGACTGTTAGATGTTCAAGAAGAATACAGTATTTAATCCAGCCTCTAATTTCACAGGAATGTTTTTTTTTTTGTTAATCTTTAAAATGAACAAAAAAATCAGGAGCAAAAAACTAAAACGAAAAAAAACCCAAATAAATCAAAAGAAAGATGTGAAGAAACAGAAGCAATCCAGGCCAGCATTTCTGGGAATTTTGCAACCTTATTGTCTGAATAAGGGAGCTGTAGCACATTCTTCATGTTGTCGATTCAGTAAACCAATATGAATTGTCCTAACTTCTAAAGTTTACTGGTGCTGATTTAAAACACACCCAAAATAATGTGGTTACATGGCTTTGAATGAGCAAATTTTAAAATGGACATGACTTCAAATCAGCAGTAGCTGTGAACGCTCGTGCACCTTTTTGCAACACACCTGTGTTGCCATGACTGGGAAAGGAACAGAGACCAAAATCAATCCATTGCCTGAAGGCAATGGATTCTGTTGAACAGAGAACTCCCTCACACCATCGTTCTCGCTGCAGTAAACTCCCACTTTTGGCCCATGGACGGTGCAAACAGCGTTTGTGCTCCGCTACTCTATGCCTGCAGCCTTTTTTATTTCACCTGTCGAACTGGAACTCCTCTAGAGGCAGGGGTGGGGGTATGAGCGTGCACAGAGCCGTGCATTCATCCAGAATTAGACTCTGAGTACACCTGTGCACGAATTCAGACCTTTGTTTGCTGTTGATGAGATGCACACTCACTTGTTTGGCAGCGGGAGGCAGTTGGGGGGTATGTAAATATCCTGAAGAGCTACTGGTCCTGTTCCAATACTTTCACATGATATTTCTCAGCAGATATCAGAAAATGTTTTGTTTTTTTCATTTTCCTCTCTCTTTTTTTTTTTTGCAAAATGTTATTTTGCATTCTTTCTAGAAAACCAATGCAAACTTTTCAGTTTTTCTTGTCCTCCGGAGACAAGAGAAACTTGTGAAAAAGAGAAGTAGCAACCATTTAGATTCAAAATTTTCGAAGATTTCCATAAAAAAAAAAATCAGTTTTGTACATATGATGTACAAAATTACAGTTTTTGGGGGTGTATTTAATTTCTTCCTCTTTGTATCTCATACTATCTTTATATATACTGACATGGTGGAATCTGTCCATGATTTTTGAAACTGGGGGTTAGATTTAAGGAAAGGATTAAATAATTTTACTTTAAATGACAGAGGCTGTACTTTATTTTTTTTTACATAACAGTATAGGCAGGGTAGGACAAGGCAAATTTATTTGTATAGCACATTTTAGTACAAAGACAATGCAAATATTTACAGAATAACTTACACAGTAACGTGCAAAATGGATTCAACCCCCTTGTCAACGTTTTATCCCTTTACAACCACAGACTTCAAGGTTTACTGTTATATCGGCAAATAAAATCCAGACTTCAGAAGTCATCTAATCAATAACCAGGGTTTCATTTGTATGTAATTTAGCCTCAACGGAAGAGACACAGACTAGGTGTGAGTGAAGGTGTTCCAGTCAAATGAACAGACGGATGTACTGCCGCTGGAGGAGCTGGAGAGATCCACAGCTGAAGTGTGCTGCCACAATAAACACGTAGCTGAACATAGAACAATAGAAAATAGAACAAATGTCTGCTTGTTTTAAGAAGTCAGTTGCAGAAAACTGCAGCCATTTAAGTTTGCTTTAAAAAAAAAAAAAAAAGCCAAAATAGTGAATAAAGCGTGACCGATGTTTTAATCCCAGTAATTATTGTGCGAGACAACATGGAACATGAAGGTGAAACTGCACTTTATAGGAGATAAGGTTAAAGGTCATTTTGGTTACTGGAAAAGCCTTTAATAGTCTACGTAACGTGCCAAAGGTATTAATAAAACCTGAACTTTCTGATGTTCTGTCACAGTACAACCATAAACGGATAGAGAAACCCACAATACTGCGCAATAGTGAAGTGGAAGGTTTACGATGGACGTCAAAAGATTGTGTTGCACATGTGTAATTAAAGCCCTTCACTCAAAATAAAATCACGCATAATCAATAATCTTCAGAACTCACCCATTAAGAAACCAGACTTCCCCTGTAAATGAGCACATCTCAGTATAGAAACACGGTGGTGGCAGCATCATGACGCGGGGGGCTTTTCTGCAGTAGACCCAGATAAACTGTTTGGGGTGAATGGGAAGATAAATGGAGCTAAATACAGGACAATGTCAAAAAAAAAAAAAAAAGAAGCTGCACAAGGTGTCAAAGGACTTGAGCCTGGACTACAACTTTAAACATACTGCAGGAGGTCCAAAGGGATGGTTTTTAATCCTAGGATATTTAATATGGAATCTGTGGCAAGAAAGTAAAATTCCATGTGTCTCTGGATTTGGAAAGTCGATAGAAACATTCCCCTAAAAGACTGCAGTCGTCGCAAAACAGGCTTCTGATACGTTGTGTTGGTCTATCTCATAAAGCCTCAATGAAATACATTGTTGTGGTTGTAATGAGGCAATTTGTGACAAAGCTTCATTGGCATAAATACCTTTTGCGGGGCCCAGTCTGGGCTTTCATCAGCCAGGACTGGGGCCCTGCATTGGCCTATATACAGTTTGGTGATTCACAAAGAAAGACTGGATCTCATGGGAACAGAAAGGAGATCACAGAGAGAGAGAAAATCGTGAGAGGACATTTTTACCTCCGGCCTGATGAAAATATCTCTCTCTGTCATCTGGTAAAACACGCCCGCGCAGCACCTCGTTATGACCTGGCTCTTTGCCCCTTCGCTCAAATATCACGCCTCTCGTGTTCTCTCGTTCTTCTAAAATGGCTAAACAGCGTCCTCTAGTGGTTATAGTCTGCATCGTGTGATTCAGTTCACAGTCCTCTTGATGGTGAAAGACATGCGCAGTTTTTGCGAGCCATCAGTTTACAATAATCTCGATTTAAGTCGAATTGCTGATATCTGTTTAATTTTATCTTATCACCAGTTTTCATTAATTTTTTCCCTCTTAACTCTGCATATAGTGTTGGTTTGTGATATGGTCTACTTTCTTTGTGTGTATCTTTTCACTTGAATGTATGATGATGATGATGATGATGATGATGATGATGATGATGATGATGATGATGATGATGATGATGATGATGATGATGATTGATGATAATTCGACAGCATGAATACATTGGAAAGCATTTCAGCTCAGTTCAGAAACCACCATTAACTGCCACTAGAGGGAGACAAAGCAACATTTAAGTCCCAAGAAGCCTGGTCGTGTCCTAACACCCCAAGATAAAGCACACAATGTATACATAATTATTTATCTTTTAGTTTCAGGGTTATATTGAAGGTCTGATTGGCCTTAGGTCTTTTTGAGCTCATACAAAACTTTTACCATTGTGGGAAGAAGATCTTCTCATTTCAACATAAGCCAATGTCTGTCCTCTGTCTGGAATTTCTGTTTTCCCCTCGGCTGCTTTCAAGCCACATGTCCAAAGCAATGTATGACGAAGTGATCAGTAAATGGAAATCAGCTTCAGTGGTTGGCCTTTAAGGCTGCCTATTTCAGCCATGTGTAGATTGGGGGCAGGTCTTGAGGTCTTGCAAGTTAAAAGTATAATTACTGGCTTTTAGGGCTTGGTTTAGACTTTGACCAAATTGCTTTTTTCATTTTAGAGAAAACAGCTTAAACTCAAGATTTTCAACATTTCGAAACACTGAGTGTCTTTTACACAATAAAAGTTAATGTTTACTCATTTTCATTCAGTGGAGAATGGGAGGGTTTAAAAAAGCGCACTCCCTCAGTACAGTCATAAATTACACCTATTTACTATCAGCCTCCAAGTTTCCTTGAATGCACCACTCCCATCATATATAGGTATTAAAAAGTAGCACGCAAATCACAGGCAGTGTTGCTAAATATCTCATAGTTGATCTTTATTTTTTTCATGGTTTTCTTCAGTTTGTTGGCCTACATGTGTGATATTTCCATTCTTAACATAAGCACAAAATTGCAGAAGTACAGGTCCTACTACTGGCTGCACCGAAGGGTATCTATACTTTAAAAAGTGTTAAAATCTGCCCAAATTGGGTTATTTTCCTGACCCAGCCCTGTGTCAACTGTGGACCAATTTAGGCCCTTAACAAGAGTCTGTTATATTGGTTTGAGCCAGCATACTGAATTTGGCTTTCAAGCCAAAATGATAGATTCAAGTAACTAATGTCTACCATTACACTACAGATTCAGAAACAATTTTTGATGTGCTCAAGCTAGTTCTTGCTTGTACTAACAATTAGGAACTAAAAGACTAGTCTTACCTTAAGATTATCCTTAAATTCTCTAATGTGAACTAGAGTAAATAAAATACCCCATTTACATTAATGTTTTCTTATGTTCTTTTTATGGGGTTTTGCGGCACTAGTGGCTAATTTTTTACAAAGTAGGCTGACAGGAAATGGGGTTTGAGAGAGCGGGGAAGACATGCGGTAAAGGACCTCAGGCGGGAATTGAACCCTGGTCAGCCGCGTCGAGGACTGAAGGCCTCTGTACGTGGGTCTTGCTCACTACCCCTGCGCCATTGCAGCATGTTTCCCCAGTTTACCATATTCTATTTCTGACACCTTTGGCTTAACGGTTTTGCTTTAGTTCCAAAAGGAAACGTATTTTTAAGAGCCTTACAGCAGGCGGCGATCAGGTCTATTGTCGAAAGTACAAAGAACTTTGCGGGATGTCTTTCACAGAACAGGACAAGCCGGCGGGCTGTTCTCTATTCTTAGCTTTAGGGTAACTGGCTTAAACCACAAAGTAGCCAGGAAACTGGAAGCGAAGCTTGCAGGAGAAGGAAGAAGTGTGCCGTCTTACATGTGGTTAATGTTGACAAAAAAAACGTGCGGTTTCATAAGTTTAGCAAACAGCAAAGCACACACAGATTAACTGCCTAGTTGCTATATACAACAAGGAATACGACTTTCGTTCAACTTGGCTCCCGGTATAGACATTTCAGGTAGAATGTACAGCAGAAATAGAGTAGCACTGACCTGAAGAGTCTAAACGTCACTAACTAAATGCTAGCGATAACAATTGTTACAGTGAAACAAAAGAAGTCTAGTGAAGGATTTACTTAGCTTATTCCTTTGGTAATATAATGTTTTCTTTTCCTGTGTAACATTTTCCTCTGTAATGTTTTTCTGTTCATGTACAGCACTTTGAATCGTCTTGTTACTGAAAAGTGCTATATAAATATGCCTTAACAGTTTGTGTGTGGGGCCGGCGGAGATGTTGGGCTGCCCTTTTTCTGACCCTAGACCTGCGCAGGTTCTGGACGGAGGGAAAGCCATCCTCTCCGCAGACCTCATCGGTCGTTGCAGTCTGGACTTGTCCCGTTTTGCGAACGAACCAAACCACGCAGTGATGGACGAACACAGGACAGGTAGCAAATGATGGCAGGGCAGAAGATGACCAGCAGCTCCCCTTGAAGGTCGTTTTTCTTGAGATGCCGCAGGAAGTACGGTGTCTGCTGGGCCTTCGTCCCAACGGTGTCACTGAGTGAGGACCATCTCAGGTACCAGGAAAGGGTGTGGCTCCTAGAAGGCTGGAGTGATCCACAGCAGACACGGCGTTGTTGGGGATGGTGAGGGGAGGCAGTATGGGTGTGTTCTCTGGAAGTACTTTTTCATCTCCATCTGACAGTGGATATATATATATATATATATATATATATATATATATATATATATATATATATATATATAGGGATGAGCATACATGTGGTGATGCAGTCAGAAAACACGAGGGACACTGATTCTGACCCCATGCCTACCGTCTAATCTTTCATAAAAGTTTCTAAATCAAGAATGTAAGCCAACATCTGGATTAAAAATAATGTGTCAGAGCTAACAGGCTGTAGAGAAAAAGGGAAAGTGGGGAAAAACAACAAGAGGAAAAGGTTGTACAGGGTATTCACCTTCTGGCTTGTTTCACTCTGCCATTTTTCAACAAGTACACTGAATATAAGAACACATGTTTTGTACCCGTCAACAACCGGTACAATGAATTTTCAGCGACAGCACCCGACTTTGGAACCAACTTTCTGTAGACATTTGCTTCACCAGGCATCTTTAAATCTAAGCTTAAGACTTCTCATGAAATTACGATGGCTGGATGACTGCCTCGTAGCATCTGAAACTTTCCAGCTCTGGGCTGTCCCCAGTCTGCAGAGGGTAATATCCCTGAAATGAGCTCCAGGCTGTAAAGCAGCTCACTGACCACACAGGGAGAAACTGCTGGTATATATGGTCTGATCCAACCGGCGAGCTACTGTAGCTCAAACCGCTGGTTCTGATTGAAAAGTGCCAGGACAGAGTGCATTGGAGTTTGTTGCAAAGGGGGGCTGCATATTACTGCAGATCAACTATCAGTCCCTGAAAGCACCAACAGTGGTTACGTGAGCATCGGATCTGGGCCGTGGAGCAAAGGAATGATCTGAGGAGCTCATCAACAAGTTTAAGCTGCTTACTTGGCCTCCATCTTCCAACTAAATGTTTATCCAATCAACCATCTTGGCACCAGATACCACATCACACTTTCAGGGGTCTTGTGGACTTCATCTCCTAATGGGCTGGGGTTGTTTCAGCAGCACAGAGGATATAAATTATATTAGTCTCATGGCGATAATGGGACATCTGATTACTGCATATATTCTGAAAATAGGTTAAATAAATTTCAGGATCTTATGAAGAATTCTTTTCATACTAATGTTTAGTCCAGAAGTTCTGCATTAAAGGGTCTTCCAAAACACAGGGGCAGTTTAGAAACTGGATAATATTGCTCACCAACCAGGGGGTGCCAAAAGCACTCAAGAAAAGTAATTTGTCAGGTGTGCTTGGGTGAGGTTTTCTATTGTGCAATAAAAACAATGAAATAACATATGGCTGGGCCCTGCTGAAGGCCAAAGTTGGGATCAGGGTTGCAGATTCCTACTCTGCACTAAACTAACCGGCTATTTCGCTCTGTTGTAGGTCATTTGGACTACATGTGATGATAAATTGTCGGGTCAAGGCCAAAATAAATAATTTGATACTGACATTTTTGACATTCTGTTCCTTTTTTTCTTTTAAAGAGCAAAAGTCAAAGATAACTTATTATTAGTTACATAATAAAAACTCAAAGTAAAGTTCTTTTTTTTCAGGATACATTTCTAAAATAAAAAGACCTTTGATATAATAGTCTCTGTCGCTTTTTTAAGGCCCACCCAGGAAACTTTAGTGCATTGCAGTGGAACTTGTGGAAAACTTTTATCATGACTACACTTTGTGCGCACATCTGGTGTGCGGATCCAGTTTTACTGCTGCGACGTTAGTTCATATGAGACATTTACATTGTATGAGTCTAAGTCGGGTTTTATCAGAATGGTTGGTGATGTGTGCGGCGGTTGGGGAGGAGAGGGCTTGTGAAAGGAAGGGTTTGCCCAGGACGCAAGATGCCTTTAAAATGCCCAGGGCAGAACACACCAGCTTTTTAAATGCACATTTACTGACGTGACTCACAGACTGTCGGATCTTTCAGCCACACCCCCATCGATTTGTCAGAGTGTGGCACAAGTCACAATGCATTTAATCCAGAGTCACAGCAGCTGAATGCAACCTGGATGTTACTCATCGTATCACAAATGATTCAGAAACATGGCTTGTACCAACTCGCACACGTTGAGCGTGACCGAGCTTTATGTCAACAAGCTCCGGTTCAAACCTGTACCGTCCCTTGAGAAGACACTGCCCAGATAAAAGACAAGAACTGGAAACATCTCCGTGAACATGTTGTAGCTCTGTCTTTTAATTTTAGCTATTTATGTTTTGCCGTGTTGGCTCGTTTTGGATCATCTTCATTGTGCTTTGTAATCCAACGGAGACATATGTATTCAGACAAACCAGACAAAGTCTGAAGGCAACTTTTGTCTCGAAATCATCCAGAACAAGCCAAGAACCCTGCCCATAGGTTGCCATTGTGTTTACGGTCTGGCCTTACATGATTTCACTGGCGGGACCAAAACCTCAGGAAAGTTGCCATATGATACTAAAATAAACTAAATACATTTGCAGTGTGTGTTTGCTTGTAATTACTGTAAATGCTTTGCTGACATCCTCTTCTTCTGAAGTTCTAAATGATCATAGAGAAGTTTCATTTCCATTTTTTTTTTTTTTTTTTTTTTTTTACAGTTTTGGTAACCTTATATGGAGAGCACGCCGAGTATGGGCAGACACAAGTAAAAAAAAAAAGTCTCTGGGTGTGATACCTTCACCATTTTGGCAACAGCTTGATAAAATTATCGACAGCATGACGTCTAGGCCACTTTCGTTTCACCTTTTAATTTCTTTGTAAGTGAAAAGTGTTATTTCAGGAGCATCACATGTCTTCCTCTAATCAGACACTGTTTTCTGAAAGCCAAAGCAACGTGTGTGACACTTCTAACAGACTGACTAGTAAGTCAACAAAGATGCTTCAAACATCAATAAAAATAAACTCAAGAGTTAAAAAAAAAAATTCTCCAAACGCAAATAAAAAAGTTCAAATGCTAACAAAAAACTGGTATGCAGATGCATCTTAAAAATGGCTTTTGGCACAGAAACGTTTTGTGACGGCCTACTCAGTCACACGGATGACAGCTGATTTGACTAGATCTCCCAATAAGACGGTTAATGACGCCCTCCACAAAGAGGGTAAGCCACGAAAGGTTACAGGTTGAGTAGCTGACTGTTAGCAGCATGCTGTATCTGAGCATATGAATGGAAAGTTGAGTGGAAGGACAAAGTGTGGTAGGAAAAAAAAGTAAAGGGTAAACAGCAGCGACAGACAGCTACATGGGACCTGGACTACAACTTGTGGTAACCCAGTCCTAAACAAGACACATCAGAACCTTCTTACCTGGCCTAATGAGAAAAAGGCCCAAACAGTTGCTCGGTGATTCAAAGTCCTCCTAAATAAATTGTTTGTAGATCAAGCTCCAAGGATCTCAGAGAACGTGTAAAGAGGCAGAGATGCAAGTTGCTTGACGTCCAGAGTGAAATTTATACAGTCAATGTTGACTTGGAGTGCCATGTCATCTGCTGGTGTTGGTTCACTTGGTTTTATCAAGTCCAAAGTCAGTGCAGCTGTCTACCAGAATAGGTAAGAGCACTTTGTCCTTACTTCTATTGACAAGCTTTTAGAGATGTCGATTTTGTTTTCCATCAGGACCTGGCACCTGGTCCCACTGCCAAAGGTACCGGTATCTGCTTTCACCGCCTGGCTATCACTGCCCTGGACTGGCCAGCAAACTCACCTGACCTGAACCCCAGAATAAATCTACGCAGGAGAGCTGAAGGCCTCAGGCTGATCAGCTCAATGCCACATTACAATGATGGACATACTTATCAGAAGCCGCCATTTCCGGATGAAAAGTCCTGCTGTTATCAGGTTTATGCGAAATTCAAATTATCTGAGAAATAAAATTTCTGAACCCATTAACCAAAATCATCCAAATGAACAAAAATGACATGTTTCTCACCTGTTACTGGAAAGGAAACTACGTTTTTTTGTTTTTTTTGATAAAGATAACATTGATCAGTTTCGGTATCAGACATTTTTTTGATATGGGTTTCACAGGATGCTTTGAAACACGCCACATCTTTGTCATACTGGGTGTTATTCACACTGAGCAAACTAAATACCCAGTGGCGGCAAGTTCACAGTGGGTCCTATGACTCGAGCTGCAGCGTGCTGAAGTTTGTGTGTGAGTGGGCTGACGTGGGTGTGTGTGTGTGTCTGTGTGGTGTGTGTGTGTGTTTATTTATCACAGGTCGACTCATAGTGTTTAGAGGAAACCCTAATCTTACATATAGCGCTGGTAATGATAAGCCTGCTACCATGATTGCGCATGCATTACTGTAAAAGGAAAGAAGAGGTGGAGTCAAGATTTTCACGCCGCAGCCTTGACAGTTTTATTCTGGGTTGTTTTCCAACTATCTTTGTTGGGCTTTTGCTGAATTCTCAAGAAGTACAGAGATAATGATTAGTATCACATTACAATGTCTATAATATGGTGCAAAGGCTTATCCAAGCGTATAAAAACCAAGACAAAAACTAAATCATTAACTGGGCTTCTGGGAAGAACTGCTCCTATCCATGATTATTGAGTGTAAACGCTCACACACAGCAGCCACTGCCGCTGAATGACCTCGCAGGCGTGCACAGGCGCCAGTCCAGTACAGGTTCAGTGAAAAGGGACAACAGAACTAGGATGTTATGTCTGAGAAAACGTCCAGCTTTTCTGAGGAAAATGATTTTAAATAACTGTATGCAGCCCCCTCCACGCTTATTGGCCTCCCTGGTAAAGATTTGTGAGAGCTGTAAGGAAAACGAGCCATTTCACCGTTTGATCCAGTAAGGTTCACACTGCAGCATTCTGAACATTCTGGTTTGCTGTCTATATCCCGTCTGATTTTTTGAAAACTATTAATGGGTTTGGTATAAAACACAGAATTAATATTTGGAGAAGCGGCTCATTCCCACGGCTAACTATGACGCGGGAGCTCTGAAAAGGAAGAAAATGCTCTGGGGACCAGAATTAGATACCTTTGATGGATTAGATCTCATTAACATGTTCCTTTGGTGTTTAAACGCATAAAATGGATAGTAATATACATTTCCAGCTTGTATTAATCACAGTCATTAGGACAAAAGCAAATACCAAATCAGACTGTTTGCTGACCTGGTTTTTCTACACAACCAAATTTTCCTTCAGACTTATTTTTTTTTATTAAACTGGTAAACTTGTTGATATTTATTCTGCAGGGGTTACTTAAAATGAACCCTTGTATTGAAATATGCTTCTGCTGTGTTGCTTGTTGCTATTCTGGGTGGATCAGAACAAACAGATCCAAACAGAAGCAACAGGGATCACATCAAACCTGGAAAAACATCAGATAGCCCGGTTAAATAGATCCAACTGTAGTTGAACCAATCCGGCTGCGTTAAACCAAACCATATGTGCAGTATGAACAGAGGAATTGCTTCTGCAGAAATCGCAACTGATAAAGTCTGAATACAAGTAGGTTTCCTTTTCTTCATTCAGCAAAAGTCTTTTGAGCTTAACATTTAGACGCGATTTAAAAACATTCATGAACAGAAACGAAACCCTCAGTGTATTTACATCCTGCTGCCGTGTTTGTTATGTGAATGAAGCGATCAGGCTAACAATTACCATAGAAAAGCCTCACTGTTGCCTAACTACACGTGACCTCCAGAAGGGTTTGATAACCAGCTGCAGGGCTGTACCTTGGATTTTACTTCTCTTTGTGAGTCTGAGTCATGCAAATATGCGGCGCCGAAGACAAATATCACATATATTTGAAACTGGTCGCTTCGGACTGGCTTAGAATTGAGCTGCCACGTTTAGTAGGGGAAATGTTGTCGGATTCAGGATTGCGAAGGACATTTGAAAGAATGTGGGATTTTTTTTTTGTGTGTGTGTTTTTGTTTGAGTTTTTTTTTTGTTTTTTTTGTTTTTTGTTCTTGGACCTGCTGGCTGCAATGCTACGTGTTCTGTGGTGTGTGGAGGGTGCAGCATTCAAAAGTATTTGTAGTGGAAAGATAAAAGTTCAAACGAAGAGATTTACAGGTTATAGACCAAAACCAAAATAAAAAAAAAAAAAAGCCAAAAATTAAAAATTAAAACAAATCTGTTGAGAAAGTATGTTGGGCTTACGTTTTTCTGTGGTTAAAGGGCACATTGCATCATCTGTTGCTAAGGTGTATAGACAGCTCACAAGGTTAGTTTTACTTTCCTTTTACATGAAAAACGATCATTTCATGCTTAACAATACAGCCAAGGAGGAGTCAGGTTCCAAGCCCCTGCAGCTTGGCATGCAAAGGTTACCTAAATAAACACATGTATCGCATTTTTTTGCTCCCTTCCCCCACTGTTTTCACCATGCTGTGACATGTTCTGCAGTGTTATTCTAAGGAGATGAAATTACTCAAGCAAAGTTCGCAGATAAAAAAAATTATATAATGCCAGTTTTCTGTCACAGTGTGGAGTGATGTTTGGGTGTGGAATGTGCTAAATCGTTTAGCTTTTTGGGCATGAAACTGTACAACCAGTGTCCTATGCTTGCAACGAACTAGAAAACCATTTTGGCTCTTCATGGGGCCCCATTTTTTTTTTTTTTTTTTTTTCCAGAAATCTGCTCTTTTCCCAGAAACTAGGAGAAGGAGACACCTGACCTAATCTTAGCAAACACAAAAATGTTTCAAATTGGTCAAGGCTTTAGATTTCAGTTTCATTCTGATGACTTATTCTATGCAACAAAGAGCTTTTGGGGATCTTTGTTGCAAATTTACAGGACATCAAAGCAAACGCGATGTCTAAATATCTTTATTTCGGAAGGTTTTTTTTTTTTATTTCATTGTTTTCCCAGAATTAAATTCTATAAATAGATTTTTAAAAAGCCAGTGGGATGAGGGGCAGAGAAGAGAGCGCTGGAGAAGATCCGGGTTAACTGCAGAGTGCAAAGAGGAACGGCCTGTGGTCCCTTTCTCTGTACGTAGACTCCAGCCTGGTGACATGTTAAAGGAGAAGCATGAATTTCAGCAGAATTACAAGAAAGTGGGTGCTTAGCTTTCGGGAAGCCGAGTCCCAGAAAAAAGCAACCCAAAAATGTTGATAACACCTTTTAACTGATTAAGTCATTATTAGCTATACAACGTTCGTGTGATCCAGGTCACAAACCTTACTTTTCCTCTCCTAAATCCTTTAAATGCGAGCCAACTAGTACCCCAAACAAGTATTAGTTGTACTCAAAATAAAATGTTCTCAAATTAAAAGTTGGATATATTGTTCTGCATTTTTCAGTGTGAGATTTTGCTTCTGCAACATATGATTGGGGCTTTTACCCCAACCTCACCAGCAGAGGCCAATTAAATGTGAATCGGCACTGTGTCACAACAAAATAACGAAACACATCTGGGCTTGTTTTTCTGTTAAACAGTGAGGTTCTCTTAATGTTAAAGTGATGAGCTGCTCACATTACTGGAAGCAATGGACACAGGAGAAAGCAATACACTTGGGGACATCCGCTAATTAGAAAATAGAATAATTTCTTCGACTCAGCAGTATGGGGTTCATGACATTACAGGCCATCATGTTGCTTTAAGCCTACAATTCATAAAGCTCTTTGCATAAATTTAAATTACTTCCATGGGAGCAGAACAATTGGCCATTCTTTAGCGATGCAGCCGTGAACTGTTTCCTTGTTTTCCTTGTTGAGTCACTCTGTAGTATCACAACATCTAACAGCCTTCCAGATTAAAGCCTCAATAAAGGAATTCTTCTGGAATATTTGTATATAAAGCCTAAAATTATCTTTGTCATTCTTGAAAAGCTTGAAGACAACAGTTAGATCTCCAACAATGGCTTCGACTACAAACAGAGCCAGAGCACATGTCCTATGTCTCCTGGGTCCCAAATAGCAGGGCTCCTAGGAATCCTTCCTTTTAGCAACTCCAAAATGCAATGAGATATTTTATTAGCATGGACACGTGTACGGCACACGTTAAACCGTGCTACTTTGTCATTACATTTCAAAAGGATCCGATTCAAGCTGTCACTAGGTGGGAGGGGTGCACTGTGGAGAGATTAGCTGTTCAACGAGGGCCAACATTGAGCCAGCACCAGCATGAATAGCAACATTCATACTCAGAGTAGTTCACAAGTGCTTTACAGGAAAATACAGAAACAGAGGTAAAGACAATTACAGTATAAACATTTAAGGAATACATTTAAAATGTAGGTATCACATAGAGAATAAAAAAATGTCTATGTCAGGTGTGTCTACATGTATATATTTTGTTTGTGTGCATCCTGAGTCGGTGTCTGTCACTAAAATTGTCACGCGGTGACAATAAAAGGTTCTTGATTCTTAAAGGGAGACAAACAAAAAAATTTAATTTAAATTAAATTAATGGCACACTGCAAAAATAGAACTAAAAACAAGTAAAATGTTCTTGAAATTAATGTATTTACCCTTGATTTGTGCAGGTAAATAAAATTTGCCAATGGAATGAGTGTTTTTTCCCCCTAAAATAAGATAATTAGATATATTGCACTTGAAATAAGATGATGGAGATGAATTGTTCCAATTTTAAGTGCTAAAATCTTATTCCATTGGCAAATAGTCTTATTTACCTGCTCAAATCAAGGGCAAATACATTCATTTCAAGAAAATTGTACTTGTTTTTAGTTCTACTTTTGCAGTGCAAAAACAAGATTGAAATGTGTACTGATACTGAAATATTCGATCCTCATGGGGGAGTTGGAGTAAACATTAATGTTTTCTGTCCCGATTTAAATGGGCCAACAGTTTCTTAAGGTCTGGTGTTTCGGGAAGTTGGTCCCAGAGCTGTGAAGCAAACTAATTCCTGTTTCTCTCCTTGTTTACAGTAGTTGTGCTCCTGGGAAAATTGAGTGCACAGGTGTCTGATTACCTGAGTCCACAAGGGATATACCTGACCAGCAACTCCAAACCGATCATTCTGTGCTCTACAGACCAGGAACAAGATTTTAAACCCTATCCTTTGACAAACAGGCAGCAGATTAGGTGAGTTATGGGCTGGTTTATCATGATTAATTTTCTTGGTGTTGGTCTGAATTGTAAAGACACTATCAAGAAGAAACGAACTTGAAACTAAAAGTATACACCAGTTTTTCTGTGTCTTGTTTACAGATCTTTTTTTAAAAGATGGAGATAGGCTAATTCAGTAAAGGAGTTTGAGTGGACTACGTGATTTCTTGCATGCTGTATGGTTAACAACCTCATAGAGTCCAGGTGAGCGCTGATCGTTGACCTTGCATTTTTTGGGTGCCAAATCAATGGCTTCTGTCTTTTCCGCAAAGAGAAACAGAAAATCCTGACTTAGCCACTCAGACTGAGAAACTTACCAGACTGTGGTCATACGGTAATTAAAAATTATAGCGTTGGAATTAGAGTTTTTGGTAAGAGATATAGTAATACTCTGCAATCTAAGCTGGGAGAGAATACAAATACCCAGTCAAAGAGACCTGAGGACGGACCCTTGAGGAACCCCGCATATGATCTTTGTTCACTCAGGTTTATACAGTGGCTTGCAAAAGTATTCTCCTCCCTTGGCATTTTGCATGCTTTTTTTCCTCACAACCTGGAATTAAAATGCATTGTTTCAGAGATTGCACCTTGACATTTACAGAACATGCCCACAATTTCAAAGATGTGTTGTTTTTTTTATCGTAAAGTGATTTTGCAATCTTTTGCGCCAATTACAGCTCCAAGTCACTCTGCATAAGGCTATGTTCACACTGCAGGGAAATGCGGCCAAATCTGATCTTTTAGCCCCTATGTGACCCATATCCCTCTTTTTCATGGCAGTGCTATGTCAACAGCCCAATTCTGATCTTTTAACCCCAAATATAATCCAATTTGTGTCACTTCCACACGTGGTACTGATTGGAATCATATGGGATATTTTTCAAAGCATCAGTGTCTGAATGGTCGTGTCGCATTTCATCCGCCATTTATGTCACTGTCCTGGCTCCCACTACACATCTGTATACATAGTAGCCATTACCGCTCCACAAAACACCATTGTTAATAGCTATGCTGCTTTCTTATTACCTTTCTTCCTCTGGCTTCGATTAGGTCCTAATTTTGTCTGCTCACATTGCTCAACAACTCCTAATAATAACAAGAAGAGATGCTAGCCAGTATAGGCTTCTTTTCTTCGGTTATCTGTGCATGTGGGTCGCTTGTGGTTTTGAACTGTTCAGACAGCTGTATGATGGTGATCACATTCAATAGTAGTATGCACAGTCACCACCCAAAAAAAAAAAAAACTGATTTCTGCAAAAAGTCAAAAGTTAGCATCAAGACCTGTAGTGTGGAAGTAGACTATGTCTCTATGAGCTTGGCTTATCTTACATCTGGGATATTTGCCCAATCCTCATGGCAAAACTGCCTTAGCCCCTTCATGTTGCAGTCTACAAGTCTGTCTAAAGATTGTTGTTTGGATTGAGGTCTGAACTTTGACTAGGCCATTCCAGCCCATTTGAACATTTCCCCTTAAACCACTGAAGAGTTGCTGTAACATTATACTTCAGGTCATTGCCCTGCTGGAAGGTGAACCTCAGTCCCAGTCTCAAATCACAGGCAGACTGACAGGTTTCGCTCAAGGTTATCCCTGTATTTAGTTCTCGGGGAATATCAGAGATTTGGATATTTTAATATAACCCTACCCCGACTTTTACTTCTCAACAATTATGTGACTTTTATAGATGATTGGGCTTGATTGTACAAGGATTAGAGGCATATGCATATGTCAATTTAAATTTTTTTATTAAAAAATGACAGATTTATTTTTCTCATTTCACTTTACAAACTTAGACTATTTTATCCATTTAGCATAAGTTTACCAAACATTTAAAGTAGAGGCTGGTATGTAACAAAATAGGTCAAACAAAAGGGTGAATACTTTGGCAAAGTACCTTTAAAGTAGCAATATTTTTTTTTAGATAGAAAGAACTAAAAATAGTGATGTGAAGAGCTAAAGGTATCTTATTAGATGGACTATGGTTAAACGTCACACACTATCTCTGTGTGTTGTTCTCCAGGCTCTTGTTTACACAGCCAGGGAAGCCGCACATGCGCGTACGTTCACGTAAACAGCTGCGACTCGGGGCTTACCCCTCCATGCTCACAAAATGGCACTGCCAGGCCCAAAATGGTGACAAGATCAAAACGTTCTCTTGCTAACAGCAGTAAAAAGTTATGAGTTACTTACTTCCTTACTAGACATGCTCTTCTGAAAGGTGGTGCTGTTTTGCTGTGCTTTTATCCTTTGCAAATAGGCTCATATAAGATAAGAAGGGGAAATGGGTGCTGAGTGCTGGAGAGAGGTAGAGAGAGGCGTAGCTTGATACACATGTTGTTTTGGTCTACAGACGGTGCTCAAGCTTCACCCAGTGGTGAAAAATCGTTTATTGCTCCTTTAATTGTCAAATACTTAGTCTTACAAAGTTGATTTAGAATCAACATCCTGTATCTCTATGGACCATGTGAAAAGGCCAGAGATATCAAACATACACGTGAAAGATGTTCAAAATTCTGTACAGATTACAGGTTACGCTTCTTTAACATTTATTTTCATTTATATATAATCATTTAGTATGTTCCAGACAGGATATATCTGTACCAGATGCCTACAAAAAGAAATGGCAGAATAATAATTAGCCGATACAGAGTCCCAGACAAAGTCCCTTCACTACTATCAGTGTACTTAAAACCTCGGGAAAAGTAAAAGTAGCAAAATAAATGTCAAGATTAGTACTGTGTATCACTCACCAATGATATTCCAGAAAGTTTTCTTAACTGGAACAAGTATAGGTCCTGTAATTTCTGCAGGACAGTCAAAGGTTTCTAGACATACCTTACTAAACAGAGCAAGTCTCCAATAAACTCTCATCTTTCTCCAGCTGATGTTCTTTTTCTAGTTAGCCAAAGTGCTAGTCTACAGATACCGTATTTCCCTTCTGTTTTAATACGACTTAATGACAATTCAGCTCAAAACATATCGCAATATAATGCAGTTACGGTTAATTATGTGAGGACAAAACTGACTTCATAAACTTACCGCTTTGCCTTAAACATCCTGAACTTAAATGACAAGTGTTTCAGCTGCTCTGTGCGCCACTCTCCCTCTTAGCTGGGAATGTGTGAACACAGTGAGCAGAACAGCTCATGTCACAGACAGACTGGAATTTGAAGCAGACAATACTGTCCTCTGTTCACATAAAACAGGGGAGGCAAACTCCAGTCCTCGACAGTCGGTATCCTGTGCCTTTTATATTTATCCCTGGTCCAACACACCTGAGTCAAACAATCAGGTCATTAACAGGACTTCGAAGAACTTGACTGCATACGGAGGAGGTAATTCAGCCCTTTTAAATGGGTGTGTTGGATCAGGGACACGTTTAAACGCTGCAGGACACAGACCCTCGAGGGCTGGCGTTTGACCCAGGGAGAAAAACACAGACACACACACACACTTTTCAAAGACTTTTAAAGTGTGTTATTGGACTTGAAGTCTGCTTTATATTTCCAAATAGAGTCAGGGATAAAAATAGAAAAACTATGAATCCGTATTGATTTTAAAAACATACTAGGAATCCTGTATTCCTTTTTTTGTTTTTTAGCGGGGAGGTGTTTTGCCGTTCTTGGCAGCAGTATAGAGAAGCATAAAGACTTTTTTTTGGCTTTCATTAAGGGGTTGTTTTCTCTGAATGCTTTTTCCACATTGCAACACAGTTCTTTTAAAGTGTTTTAAAGGGAAGCTACATTTAACAAAGTGAACAGGTATAAAACTGCCCAATGTCTTAAGATTCACTCATCTTGAAGTAACTTGAATAGGTGATTTTAAGATTATGCCAACCCAGTCCCTGAAAGAAGAAAGACAAACCCGTGACGGTTGCATGCTGTGCTTCATGAAATATCTACTGGATCAACCAGAGCTGAAGATGCGTTAACTGTAAAAACCTACCTCTTATTTTGTTCAAGGAAATTTAGTCTTTGTTTTGCCAAGCTGGTTCCCTTTCTTCCTAAACATTTAAAATGTGGGTAGGTGAGTTAATGAATTCTGCAGAAGTCCGTTAATCAACTCCCACACATGACAACAGGATGAAATCACCGGATTTCAAAGAAAACCTCTTTCATACCACCAGGAAACTATTTACAGTTGCTGCAAATCTATATAACTGCTAAATATAAAATGTTCTTAATGCTGATTGTAAAACAGGCATCTGGAACGGTCAATCCTCTCCAAGTTAATAGGAAGTTTCTCCGTGGATCGACACTTCCTCAGAAATCATGTTACCAGAACCCCGTCTGTGATGATAGTGGAAGTAATCCTGTTTGACTGGTTTCTTTGAGACACTGTTTCATTTGCTGCAAGTGCATTACAGTAAGCGGTTTCAGTACCTGAAAAAGCAAAGGCCCTTCTATGATTTTTTATTTTTGTTTTTACCATCCAAAACGGTGGAGAATGAACCAAACCGGCAGAGTTAACATGCTCTCTGTAACGCTTCCAGGGAAACGCAACTAAAGCAGACAAGATCATAAAACCGCCACACAACGACATCCTCATGCTCAAACAGTTGGGTTTGGGTGTCTTTAAAAAAAAATATACATTTCAAGATCTGTTTTAAATTGGAATCAGTTTCGAAAAAGTCTAGATTTTACAGCAGCGGACGTGTTCCAGCTTGCTGAAGTGCTAAGCTAACGTATTTCCGTATGGCTCCAGTTGAACCTGTGCAAACAAACCTTACAGAAAATGGGACAAAAGCACAACACTTGGCTTTAAGCATGATGACAGTTGTTCCAGTGGTCCAGTATCTGAACACAACGCACAGAGTGGGTCGAATGACGCAGCAACCAGTACGGTCTCTCTTTTACTTTACCAAATCCCGGTCTGACGCCTAATTTAAAGGAATGCCATGGATAAGCTTGAAACTCAGTTGCTTTAAAGTGCTATGAAATAACACACTATCATTATCAATTCACTCATTAATGATGTTCTCGATGCCAGCATAATAAGATCTTGCTTCTGCTGATGATTCTTTCCCTCTGAAGCAGTTTGCTGGTGTGCGACATTACCGCTAGCAAATATCTCTTTTGATATTTACATCAATAATTTGATTTGTAACATATATCGGTGAAGTTTATATCAATCGTATGTGTACAAAACTGTCCCATTTGCCTTAAATATCCCTAATGACTGGTGTCTTTTTTTTGTCTGATGTTTCTTCACAGTGACCAAAACAAATTACACCAGAGGCCTCCAAAGTGGGGGATCAGGAGACATCACATAGGGGTCACAAGATTATCTTGTTTTTATTTTGGGGAATTTTATTGTTATTTTTTTGTTGCGGGGAAAAAAAATATTTTCATAACATTTAACATTTACGAATTCAACATCAGACACCATCCAAGTGTTTTCACAATTTCTGAGGTTTTTTTTTGTGGAAATTTACTCCTGTGTGGCCGATAATTATACTTTTTTTATTCTGCAATGGCCCTATTACAAACGTTGAGAAGGAAATTACAAGAATAATGTCATAATATTAGGTGTACAAGATTAAAGAACTTTTTCGAGAATAAAACTCATAATATCATTATAGTGAAACTTGAAGGACAACATTATATGTACATCTCATTGCAGTTTTGCAAACTGGTGCACGCAGAAATTGTAATAAAGCTAAAATCTTGCATCAGCACGGCTGTTTGGTGTCACGGCTGACAAAACTAATTAAAAACAGTGCAACACTTAATCATTTGATAACCACATGATTGGGAAACCAAGTCATTACTTGGGTTCAGATCAGGACATCCATAGGTTAATTATATTTGCTGATATGTTCTTTTCACTTTATCGAATGAGCATCTATTTTAGCATCAGTTCTTGGAACAGACAGGATGATGAGAAAAGAGGAAAAGAGGGGAGAGAAATAGGCCCCATGTGATCCACTCATTAATCAGAGATGAATTGCACAGGCCCAAAGGAGTTGCGTATCTAAGCAAAGAGTTCTGGATGACCTTTTTCTGGAAAGTTGCATTTCAGGATAGCAGGGGAACAGCGTTTTCTGAGGAATTTCATGTCAATTCAAAATGCTCCTAAGTGTCTTGTGTTTCCCAGAAACATCGGGAATTATCAGATTACAGTTACAACAGATTCGCTTTCACATTGAGTTGTGTTACAGAGGCCATAGGGCACATGCCCTCACATTTCCCAGGCTGCACAGCAACTTTACCTGCTTGGTTTCTCTTTTCTTTATCGTCAGATAGAGACAACACATTTCCACCGTTGGCCTAACAATAATCAGCAGAGATTCAGTGAACTGCAGCTGCAATAATCCTTCCTCTTTCCTTCAAACTGAATTATGTTTTGACAGAAAATACAGGAACTACTCGATCAATTCATAATCCAGCAACTGGAGCCAAGTGCTCCCCCAAGGCCTGTTAGCTCTTGTCTTCTTCTTGCACAAATAAGAAAGCCAGTAACTTTAAGAAGGAACAGAAAAAAATGGACTATTGTTTTCAAGTCCAGGCGACTGGGGTTGACGTCGATTTGTTTGGACTGGGAAGATTTCGGTTTGTTTGCCAAAGAAGACAAGAAAAGCCTGGATGACGGATCGTTTCCTCAAAACTTTTACATGAAAAGTCTTGTTCTAAATTTGTCACAAGTCTTGTATTTGGATTGACATTTTGATCCGTTTTAGAAAAAAAAAAAAAATTTCAGCTTCAATTTTTCAAACGTTACAATTTATTTCTATGAAGTCATGCTGTTACAGCTGAGGGACTGTTGGGTTACTATATTTAGCTCAGTCAAAATAAAACGGCAAAAGAATCAAGGATGAACGGCAACGTTATACAACACTGCTTTTGATATATATCTCTGATTTAAATCGCAGGTTAGAACAGCGCCAGAACGTCTAAAACATAGAGGCGTTAAGGAAGAATCATAAGCGACATTTACATGGTGTTAACCACTGCTCCGAAAGACAGCACATGGGCTTCAGAGCTGGAAGTTGGGAACAAGAAATGGAAGCAAGAAAAATCCAGAAGTCTTTCACAGGAAGACGGTGAAGTAAACAGGAAAATTATTGCAGTCTTCATAATGAAAGTACTCCCTGTTGTGCAGCAATACTGAAAGAGGGTAGGCCGGTTCCTTTTTACGGGAACACTCATCGCTGTCTGCATATAAATATGAATGGTAAAGAGGAGCATCAGCTGGATTGGCAAGGTGCAGATAAAGAGTATACGTTTATTTCCTCATACCAGCACTGCTTTCCCTGGTGCGAAGATTACGATAGACAAAAGCAAAAGATAAACAAGGAAATTGGGAAATGGCCATATGCAAATGAGACTGGCGGAAACTGTTTCAGAAAGGATAGACAGAGCGACACAGACGGGGAAATAGCTGCACCTCAATCACACAAAGGTGTACTCTTTCTTTAGACAAACAGACCTGGGACAAAGCAGTTACACATAATCACATATTTGTGTTTCTGCACGTGACGGTTAAGACCTCCTGAGTATATTTCAATCTGCTGCCACTGAAACGGCAGCCTTCTGCAGTGACCCGCTTTCTAAATGGAGACTGGCTGTATGTAATTCAATCTCAGTGTGTTCTGCAAAACCCTTCAAAGGTTTATTAGACAACAGTAGTGCACAGAGGCAGCATCATCAAGGATAAAGCTCTGGAGTCTGCAAACAAGGAGTTCCTTAGACAAGTAGAGATTTTTTTTTCTTCTTCAAATTTCAATAACCGTCTTAGCTTTGTTGCTTTTTTTTCCACACAGCTACATGCAAAACATTATCTGTGGCGAATAACTCACCAAAAATGCACCAGCCCCATCAGTTAGCATCATATTGTGGGGATGTTTTTCTTCAGTAGGGGTGGGGTCAAAGGTTATGGGAAGAAGCATGGAGGTACTACAGCGCAATCACGAAACCGGGGCGGAGGCTCCCCTTCCAGCAGAACGAGGCCCTGAAAAAATACAGCCAGAGCTACGGTGGAAAAGTTTAGATTAAAGCAAATTCACAGGCTAGAATGGCCTAGTCAAGGTCCAGGCCTACACCCAACTGAGAATGTGTGGCAAGACTCATTCCAATTTGATTCAATTGTGAGACCTTTTTTCGAAGAAATCTGGCAAAAAGTTTCATTGCTAGCGCTGGAAGAGACAAATCACCAAAAACCAAACGGCGGTTCTGCAAAGTATTGATGAAGAACAGAATACCACTTGCACACCACGGTTTTAAACAACCGTGGTCTATCATATAATGTGCCAATACATTACATTTTTGTTTTTAGGTTGTAACGTATGGAAATGTGAAACCTTTCTAGGGTTATCAGTCCTTTTGCAAGCCACCATATCTGTGCAAAAAACACCATAGCATGAAGAGAAAGGGTCTTCCTGCAGAGAGTGAGAGAAGAAAAAAAAAAGGCTTGTCATGACTCCCTCATGCTGATTCATTTGCTAACACTCAACTGCCACAGATGACAGTCAGTAGTAACGTCTCAGAGGACACATCAAGCACATGAGGGATTTATGACACAGAGCCAAAATGTACAGTGCAACGAGAGAGGCTTTGATGATTGTGAATCATGGTTAAGGCCTTTCTCAATGCCAACACTGGCATGGAAGCACAGCGAACTGTAATCATACTAATGTATTGGATAAAATGATTGCAGATGATTTTCACAACAACAACAAAGTGTGATGCAACGTGCCCGATAGCAGTTGCCTTAACCGGCAGACAGCTGCCTTTAGACACAACACCGCCGTCTCTCCCTTTTTAACAGAAATGAAACCTATGGTGCAGGCACGTGTGTCCAAATCAACACAATTTGCATGGTGATAGTCACAACCTCTTGTTACAAAGCTGCACAGCACTGAAGGGAATACTACAGAAATCCCTAATGCATGCAGGACACCCGACAAAGCCATGCAGTAAGAGCAGAATCCGCACAGTTGGGACGTGTTCCTCATTAAGCTGACTCCGACAAGAGCGCTGTGAGACCCAGTCTCTACTTAAATCCCTCCCTCTGTCTGGTTTTGAGTTTCTTTTTCCCCTGACTGACCAGCATGCACTCAAGGGTAAAAAAAAACAAAAAAAACAATGGAAAGCTCAAAAAGAGGATCCATAAAAGGCTTATTGGTGGTTGCACACAATAATGTCAGGCCAACCCATGCGTGCACGCAGCAAAAAGAGGACTCCTTTGTAAGTTTGGAGGCCACATTAGCATGTTGCAAGCCTATTCACGCAGAATGATATGCAAACACCTGTCACTGAAATCTTGATTTTCGACAGGTAGAAAGTTCACACCATTAACAAAGGTAGAGCAGGACCGCCACACAGCGCTCAATCCTACTTGAAAGTGAAACAAAACCACTCTGAGCTCAATTTTATAGCCTGAATAATCTATTACAGGACGGCCTCTTTAACTGACTTCATGTTTCCTTAAGTTTCTGTTCATGTTGCTGGGAACCCGAGAAGAACCGTGGTGTCAGGGCTTTGCTGTTTGTGTTTACTTGAAACAAGATGACGAGGTTTCCCTCCGAGGAGCACTGTCAGTCCGGGACGCTCGGCTGAATCCGACAGAAACATGGGGGCCCTGAGAAGACAACAACAACTGGATCATAAAGTACAACAGAAACAAAAAGTGCCATCGATGTTCCCGTAAGGCGCATTTACGGCCTCCCTTTATCTCAAACAAGCTTTATCTGATCACCTGATCACTGATCACTGATCCAAGCACCAAAGCATCAGGAAAGCAGACTTATGTATATTTGAATTATGGGTAACAATAGCACAACAGCAGCATTATATTATTAAAGGGCACTTTATAGGGTGAGGCGTATTTATCATGTACGGCAGTCTGATTCCTTTTAATGGTGTTCTGCGTTAGATGCTACGGAGAACATTTTTTAAAAATCAGGAATGGTGAACTGAAGGGAAATTCTAGGAGGGTTCAATGAAACAGGTCTGTCTGTTGCTGGAATTGCTACGAGACTCTGTAATTAGCCGGCATAAAAGCCTTCCAGACATGGCGGCAACAAAACGGTTAAATGCCTCTGACTCGATGACAGATTTCACAGCTGATGAGATGTGAAATAAAACCAACCAGTCAAGAAAAAAAATATATATATATATAAAAACCCTGATGATCTCAATTCAGTGTTATTTCTATATTAGAAACCAAAATTCTCAACTGAGACGCTCAATATAGGCTTTTTACATCTTTCTGAGTAAGTACTGAAAATATGAATCACGGCAGCATATTTTCACTGGAATATGTTCTTTCAGTTGTGTTTTGCAGAAGAACCGGCAGAGTTTATATAAAAACAGAAGTGGCCACTGGTATGACTTCATCCTTAAGCCCTGAGTCAACTGATAAGTGTGTAGTTCTTTTTCTTCTTCTAAAGAAATGTTCAAGAATATATATATATATATATATATATATATATATATATATATATATATATATATATATATATATACATATATGTATATATATCTATATCTACATATCTATATCTATCTATCTATCTATATCTATATATCTATATAGCTATATCTATATATATATATATATATATCTATATATATATATATATATATATATATATATATATACATATACATACATACATATATATATATATATATATATATATATACATAGAAAGTTGGGTGGAAGGAAGAACACGGTAACAGCAGAGATAAGGGCAACTACACAGTGTTACTCAGTGGTCCAAAAATCCTCTTCACAGATTAAAGTAAATGTTGCGTTTCATGATCAAAGTTCCAGAGTCTGGAGGAAGGGGAAAGGGGACAGAGTTAGTTGGTTTGAGCGTGATCAAGCGTGATTTCCACAGTCTGGGATGATTTAAGGATTTTTTTTTTTTCATCTACTTGTGTTGTTGGTCATCCCTATGAATGACGATATTTCTCGAAACGATGTCCTGCTTAGATGAAAACTTTTATAACGAACAAATACAAAGCTTGTTTTGGTAATTGTCTATTGTTGATGTCTCTATTGCAATTTAAATCAGTAAGATCCAGTGCATTTTTTTTATTTATTTGGTCTGTATTAAAATCCCTCTTCCTCATAGATCTCATTTAATAATGCAACTTTAAGAGAGAATGGCAGTTAATTAGAAAAAAAAAAAACAAGGACTTGCAATATGTGTGACATGGTTTTTCCTTTTTGAATAGAATCTATGAAATAGATCAACTCTCTGCACCTGCAGTGGCCAGGTGGTCGTAATGCTGTGCCAGATATTTGCAAAATATACGTACATTTTTTTTTTTTACATAAACCTGTCCGCGCTGTTGCTATGTCTGCATCCTGCACTATAACTGCAGAAATGCATGACTGAAACAGCAAAGTCGGGGCTCTTGCGCCCAAACATCGAGATTGGGAGTATGTAGGAAACGCGCTAATTACTCGAATCCGTCACCTGTCTTTCTGTAAACGCCCCACTATCATGTCATGTGGCTTTGCGGTGTAGAGAGAAGCAAGTTGAAAAGAGTCGGGGATAAAGATCGGAGCGCCGAGTTTCACTTTCGTTTCTGAGAAACTGCAGGCCTGCCGCTAAAGACACGCCCACCGCGAAAGCCTCGTCCAATCACGCGCTTCGCTCGCCTCAGGTCTCGGCTTCCCCAGTCACATATGTGGCGCCTTATAAAAACTCAACTATTCACCGGCATCCACTCACACTGGAGGGCAAACGAGCCGACGGCCGGTTATCAGCCGGTGAGGATATAGAGACGCAGACTCTGAGTCCGGAGCCGTCCAATGTTCCCCTCCTCCGCCGGAAGCCCGCAGGATTTACCTCCATTGTGTTTAACCATCGCAACATTTGGCTCTTTGGGATTACAGACTGGCGGATCCATAACACGCAGCTGCTGTTAGAAACAAAACGGTGAGGATTTTTTTCTCTCCCCCTTCGGTTTGTGATTGAGAGTTGATGGATCGTTGATTTAAAGGGTGATGATCGGAATAAAAAAAAAAAAGGCCGTTCTTTTTATGGATCTTCCGCAGTTGTGCCTGTATTCTGCGTTTTTTTTTTATTATTATAAATCCATCAGATTGGAACTAATTCGGATGGTGAATATCCAGCAGACGAGTTGCACTGTAAACAGTTTCGGGATTGGTGAACTTCTGCTGAAGGATCAATCTTGCAAAGCATTCGTGATTCTCGCCACACCTCCTGCTGTTAATCATCACATTTTTCCTGGAATATTGAACCACTTTCAACTTGCATCATGAATCCCAGACAGGGGGGGGTTAGATATGAATCACGTGCTGCACAGGTCGAGATTAGACAAACCCAGTTTATTGTCTCATCTCAGTCGCCAAATCCTGTCAGCACCCACTGCTACTTCCAAATTGGATTTTTTTTTTTTTTTTTTATCCTCAAAGCAAACAAAGCAAAAAATCCAGAGGAAAAAACCCAAGCTGGTTCTGTGCCAGTGCTCTGGTCCCATCTGAAATATAGATGGGACCCATATATAAAGACTTTGGCATTTAATTGCTAGATCGATAAGGCCAGATGGTTTATACGTATATTTGTGTGGATCTGGATGGTACAGTGAATTGGATGTGGGTTTACCAGCAAAACCACACATTCCAGTCCTGTGAAGAACAGCACCACCCTGTGGAAAGACTACATGACTAGCAGTGCACAGGCAGCTCTGATGTGTTGGGACAGTGACTCCCAGAGTTGGGTTTGCAAATCCACAAGAAGACAAATGAACCTAAAATACAAAAAATAATTAAGCCAAATCATCTTTATGCAATAAATAAATAGATAAAATATATATGTTGCCATCCTCTATTTTGTAGCCTAGAAACTGAAATGTTTGGAAACCCCTTTTGTCAGGCCAGAATCTGATCATTATTTTGGTCTTTTTAAGGCTTTTTGGAAGCTTTTGGCCGTCCTGATAACTAACCTGCGTGTTCTTCTCTGTTTCCTGCAGGATGTCAGTGTGGTGGTTAGACATGGGAGAGGTTTCAGGGCCTCTCTCCACTGTAGGATGGTAGCCGACAGCACAGTGGAAGGCCATGAGCGGACCGCCTTACCGAGCACATCGCCAGCACCCTCGTCCTCTTCATCAGCGGCAGCGCCGACCAGCAAGCAGTCGGAGCAGCTTCAGCGCCAGGCTGGTCCCAACCCGAGCCTGAAAACCGGGCCCGCCCGCTCTGTGTACCTGACGCATTTCCCCACCTTCGCCTCCAAGGAGGACTGCAGCATCATCACGGACACGGCCGCCAAGCTCGAGCGCAGCGGCTTCTACTGGGGCCCGCTGGGAGTGGAGGAGGCCCACTGCATGCTCCGCGACGCCCCGCTGGGCAGCTTCCTGATCCGGGACAGCCGGCAGAAGGACGTCTTCTTCACCCTGTCCTACCTCGACAAGAAAGGGCCCGTGAGCGTGCGCATCGACTACAAGCGGCAGAAGTTCTCGCTCGCCGGCAACCAGCGCTCCTTCCCGACGCTCTTTGCCCTCCTGGAGTATTACGTGAACTCGCCCAAGAAGAGCCTGACCACGCCGTACAGGAAATGGGAGCCCACGCTGCAGGAGCTGTGCAGGAGGCGGATCATGGAGGTGTGCGGAGGAGAGAGTCAGATATCGGAGCTGCCGGTCACGCACGTCGTGAAAGATTTCCTGCTGGAGTTCCCTTACAAGCTCTGAGCGGGCTGCCGCGTAACCTTCTGACTGTATTGGTCTTTATTTCAAGATGGCAGCTTTTACCAAGTAGCAGTGCAGCACACGGGTTAGTAGAGCCTCCGCATCAGGGATCCGAGGCGGAGGCTGCATCGCCGTGGTTACAAAGACAATCAGAATGCTCTTTTTGGACAGAAGGCTGTGAAACGCTCCCGAATAACCACAAGAACCAAACTCAAGCACGGGGAGCCTCCGGTTGGACATTAATCTTCCATGACACGATTAATCTTTCAACACCCACTACCTCTAGAGACCCGACACCCAGTTTCACACGGACAGAGCACCCTTCGGTGACGAAGACGTACGAGAGGTTGAAAAGGGCCGCATTAAAAGAAAAGCACCCGTGCACAGAAGCTTCTACGGAGAGAAAAGCACCGGCCGGGACTGTTGTGCCGGAGAGATCCTGCCGGTCGACATTAAGGGAATGGACTTCGGAATATTTAGAGTCACGGCGGAGGGTGCGGTTGAAACCATCACATCGCAGATATGCCGAGGTGGCCTCGGAGTTGTAGCAGATTCAAACACTCTAATGTCAAACGTTTACACCAACCCCTGAATGTTGGTCTGCACTGAGGGCTCAGATCTGGCCTGATGGAGATCTACTCGCATGGAGCTGGAGACAGGATGCTCCTTTTCTTTTCTTTTTTACCGTACTGTACAAAGAGGCTTCCGGGCCTCTTGTTTAACTCTCTCTGCCGAGCAGATATGTGATTCAATTTATTTTATTGAATTTATATATTTTCAAAAACCTGTGTATTATTATTTTTTTTTTTATATAACGTTTTGAATAAAATATATTTAAGTGAACCTCCATTGTTCTCTCTTCCTCCTTCGCCGAGCGTCTTACTCCCTTCACGTGTCTTGTAATGGAAGTTTTGTCGGGGTCAGGGAGGGGGAGTGACAGATCACAGGACAGACAGAAAGCGTGGAAGGCAGTGTACAGTATCGTCACCGCACTGACTCATCTCTGTAGGCTAAAGTGATGGGTGGGTGGGGTTTACTTTGGTTGTAAATGAAGTGTTACGCGTTTATAAACACACTTACCAGAACCAGGGGATGAGATGACACATACCGACATGTGATAGTAAATCTATAAATGCGCGTATGTGCACAGATTAAAAGGTGTTCGAGAGGAAGTGGGATCGTTGAGAGGGTTTACGGGTCAGACAGACATGCAGCTCAGAATTAAGAGGTGTAATTCAGTTTTTTTTTTTTTTTTACAATTTAAAAAAAAAAAGTTCAGAGGGTTCTTAAAGTTAAAAAAAACAAGAATGGATTACAAGTACTGCCATAAAAACACAGATACTGAAGCGACGATGTACAGACAGGCTAGTGTGAAAGCATGTGTTGACACATGGATGTCATATTTAAAAGGTTGCTCTGTTCAAACTGTCCTCAATGACAGCTGAGTCAATTCAAAGGACGCATGAATGAGTTTGAACAGGGACTTCCTTGATGCTTCCAGTTCACCGACAGATAAAAAAACAGAATTCAGCCTCTATCGAACAGTTTCAAAATAAATGTTCTTCAGATGGTGCGGCTCATAGCCCTTTTACCAGAAGCTTTACTCACTCTTACTCAGCCCCATTGTGTTCATTCGGCTCAAACTGAAAGCTTCCTGAAGGCTTCCAGGAAGTGTACACCTAGTTTAAACAGAAACAATATAACAGCCATTGTTTAACGTCATCGGTTTTGTGATGAATGGAGTCAAAGCAGTACCAGAACAATGACAAAACTTTATTTCCTTTTTAACATAACGCCTGGTGATCAACTAGAAAATAAAGTGTAGAGGTTTTCCTTTGCGTCAGCCTGACATAAGATGTAGCATGAATGAAAAAGGTTTTGGTCTGTGGGGCCTTAACGGTGCTGAGGTTCAGAAGAAGTGGTACTTGGGTTTCATAAAAGCGCAACTCAGAAGAAACGCTACCTCTAAAACAATCCTACACTAGCATAAAGCAGCACTAACAAGCACAAACAGCTAAAAGATTAGCATTATATTGCACGAACACCCAGAAGAACCTGAAGTGGACTGCAGTGAACGACAGGCAAGCTCCTAGAAACTTATTTAGCTGTGAAACCCAACCAAACCATGTTCAAGCTGCAAGTCAGAAATGCTAACGATTCAGTGACAGGCTAACTACTATTAGCATCACAAGCTAATAAAATCTTGTTTGTTTTACACTTTTTGTGTATATTCAGACACTATTAACAAAGGTTGTAAATTTGTAAGGTTGCAAAAAAAAAAAAAAAAAGTGGCACTACTGGTCTTTTATTTGAGAGTAAGCTGACAGGAAATGGGATTGAGAAACAGAGGTGGAACATAAGGTCCATAGGTCGGCACTCAAACCCAGGACGGCCCTGTTGATGACCGAGTGCTCCAAACATAGGTCACATGCTCTACCCCTGTGCCAACACCACCCCCGTGTGTAAGATTTACGATAGTTTGTAAGTGTGTGCAATACTGGAACGTTTATGGAACACTTGCAAAGACGGTCGAGTACGTTTGGCTTCCAGGGTCTGACAACAAACGACTGCTGTCCGGTCTCCTGCATGCAGACTTACTTTACCGTCCATGGGACGTTTGTAGATGTTGTAAAACCACATACCTGTCAGTATGAGATACATACAGTCAAAAGTACATATAAACTATTTATTGTTCCAGCTATTATTGCGTTTGGAACAGGCAGCAACCATGTTGGATTTTAGGATGGAGAAATTTCTCCTTGTTGGAACTTGAGACTTTTGACTAAACATTTAAATGGACAATTAAACTGCCTCCTTAAGCCAACATGCAAATGTTATCGACAAGAATAACACCTTTCCCTTCTTTTTATATTTATAAAGGATCTGGTCCTTTTGTGCTACTGTTTTAAGATCAGTCAGTGTAGTTGAACTTGGAAAACGCAGCATTGACTAAGGTGGTGCTTGTTGGAAAAGGTTTGCGGACCACAGTACCATTGACCCCCAAAGGCATGGCGGAACAACAGCATCTTCTGACTGCTCTAGGGCAGCTCTTTGGATGTGAGCCTATGTTAAATGTTTGCTGTCATGGTCAAATTGACTGCTCATAAATTAAGCAGATATTTTGTTGACTGAGGTTTAGACTAATATTTGCCACATTTTAATTTTTTTTTGACAAAGCCAACTTTTGAAAGGTTGCAATATCAATGGCTCAAGTTTAAAAGCAGCTAATGTGACATGGCTGTGTTACTTGGCCTTACATCCAAATACTTTACAGTATAGGGCAACTAACCTTACCTCAGTAATAAGTCTAAAAGTCAGCCATGTGTAACATATATAATTTAATGGCTCAAACCCATCCCTGAAAATACCTAATTTTATCCCATTCAGATGATCATAAACAGGTTACTAGCGTGGTACAATGTATAGGTGTCTTCAGAGTTAGTAGCAGTGTATTATTGGTCCAAAAAGCTGCTGTGCGCTCTCAAAATGCATCTTTTAGTCATTTAAAAATTGTCCTTCCATTCTTTGTTTTAAATGCTGGTTTCCTTTCGCAAGACAGTCCTTAGTTAATTATCACTTTTGTGTTCTAATACATTTTTTGGGTTCTAAGACCAACCAAGAATTGAAAACTAAATTGTTGATTGTGAAACTTGCTCCATAAGAATCATGACCTCGTCCAGTATCAACAGCCTGACAGAAGAAGAAGCACAAAAAAAAAAAAAAACTGTGTAGTTAACAACTTCTGTGGTTACATGTAGATCAGGGTGATTAAGAAGAAAATTTAATTTCCAAGGACTTTTCAAGCAGAAAGTTCACAGCAGCATAACTTTCATGTAATGTCATACTCATCCTAGAAACCTCCTGGTAAATTACCTGACCCGGGAGAATCAGATGACGTTACCACTTGCCAATTTCACTTGTGGCATCCACGGTCTGAAAGGAAAGTGTGTCGGTCCATAAAAAAAAAAAGTTTCGAATAGTTCAAAACACCCTTTTATTAGCGATTTTGTTGGCATCAGAAATTGGTTTTCAGGATTAGACCTCTTATTTTTTATCTTTTTGCATCCATGACCTTTGAGAGAGTACGTGTTACATTGTGTGACGTAAATTTAATCTTTTATCTTTAGCTGTAACTTTGCCTAGCTGCCAGACTGTAAGTCATAACAAACCAGACCGCCAACACTGAAACCAAATCTAAACCAAAAGGCTTTGTGACCTTATGGGGATTTTTTTTACTAACTCTTTTGGTTCTAGACAAATCTAGCCAAACGTACATAGGTTAGTCATACCGAATATGATTGTCAGTTTGTTTCAAGTAAAGCCTAACTAGTGAGAGAACATAATCATCTCAGATTAGGGAAGACAACCACTCGAAGTGGGACAACACAGCACAAGTCAGCGATTAATATGACTGTAACATCCTAAATTTGATCAGTATCAAATCTCACCTCCTATTCTTTTAATTGAAATAAAATATCCAAGAACAAAATTATATTTAGGTGCGAGTTCCTCTTGTAGGCCTGGTGATGGCAGAGTCATGCGTTCGTATCAGTTTCACTCTGTTTTCAGGACATTCCTGACTATTATGAGAAGTGAAAGGTGAAGTGAGGTGTTCTATGACTTTCTGATATCAGATGACTTGTGAGGAAACCTGTTTTCTGTTCAGTAACTCACAGAGGCCATTCAGAAAAAAAAACAACGGGTCTCTGAAAACGCGAAGAGAAAGCAAGCATTGAGGAATCATTAGACGTTATTTGACATTTGAGCGTAAGACGAGTCGAGTTTGGATTTCTGAAAACGTTAACACTTTGAGAGGAGACAAATTATCATTTTTTAAAATCAAACTGAACTTCTTGTTCAGTAATCATCTAGAGGTTATCAGCCCTGTTATCTTATCTGGCAGCAGAACGGTTTTTCTTCAGTATTTGTATATTCAGAAATTCCCCAAAGACTCATTAGCCACGCTCCCTCCATATTTCCCTCCCTTCTTTTCAGTGCAGTGTGCTCACAGATTTATAGGAAACATCAGTGACTGAGCAGGAGTGATATTAACAGTAACTTACCAAAGTTGGGTCAGTTCTACACCCAAACGTCACTAAATAGTCTTGCTAAATCACATATTAAGCCCTCTCTTTTAAACTAAGAAGTGGTTGGGGGTGGGGGTGGGTGGGAGTAGCACACATTTTCTAAAAGCTAAGATGTTAACAAGTGTTTTTGCTCTAGGAAGTTCCTGAATTTTCACCATAAAAGGACACAGTGATACAAGCAGGGTTTTTTTTTTTTATGGTCCCAGTTTTCCTCTTTGGGAAATCCACTTGAAAACGGTGACACACAGTGAGCAACACTAGTGTTAACATCCTAAGCTAGCACAAAGGCTAGTAGATGGAGGAAACAGGAAGCATGACCAGCTGTCTACTAATGCTTCAAAGATTTATGAGCTTATCACCATGCCTAGTTATATGCTCACCAGTCTGCGTCATAGACTGATCTTTAAAAAAATACGTCTTTCTTTGTTTGAGGCTTTAATTAAGACTTTCACATAAAGTTCCCTTAATACATTTGAAGATCCACATTAGCTTCTTTAGCTAATGTTAGCAAGCAAAATTTGCTTTGTTGTGGTCGTCTATAAGCTTTTGGCCGTCTCCACAAGTCTATAAGACTTGTGGAGAGTTTTAGGTTAAATCAGGTCGTGGTCATTTCATACTCTTGTAATTTTAGTTGACACCCGGTTGCTTTTGGAAGTTTCTTTGCGACCATGAGGGCATTAAAAAAAATGGGGGCTGACTGACAGCCTGATGAAGCCCAGAATAAATACTTATTGTGCTGCTCTTTGCAGCTGAAGCCAAACAATCTGTCATGAGAATTACAAACAGATTTAAAAAAATTGACAGTTTCCAAAGCACAAACAATTTCCATCATATTTTTTTAATGAGATGCCAGAGAAAGTGCAGCAGTAACCAGTCTTTTTTTTAACTACAGGACCACGGAGAGCCTCAGAGTTTTCTAGGTTTTTGATATAAATATATATTTTTTAGAAAATTTCCATCAAACTGCTTCATTTGCTGAGAAGCCAGTGAATTGCCCGAGTGAATTATGTTTTTCTCTGGCTCTACGGAGCATAGAGAAGCGGTGTGGCCCCTCCCCAACCTGTTGCTGCACACTGCCTGTCCAGCTGGATGAAAGGGAAACATTCTTGTTTTATTCCACATGCTTACAGGCAAAATTAGCCGTTTGGAAACATTTTCAGTCCAAAAAATAAAATTAATATACTGTTAGAATTTCATACCGACCATTGCTTTGTAGAAAAGCAGCTTAGCCTAGTAAAATTTTTGATTTGTACAAACATTTCTATAAATTGGTTTTAGGTTTGTTTTTTTTTGTAAAGTGATAAATGCTATATTCTCACATTTAATCGTTTCACTGACAAGGATTGTTTCATGGTGCAAAAAGAAAAAAAAAAATCTTTGGTCAGCAGCTCATTCCGAGCTACCACATGTGAAGACACAGTGACGTACATAAAGACTTCAAAAGCACAACAGCACAGGGAAAAAAAAAAGTCAAATCTGTCTGTGATCTCCACTGCAAAATGAAAAAAAAAAAAAAAACAACTCAACTTTAATTCATGCTGTGACTGTGGTTCAGTACAGAGAAGACACACACGGTATCGCTTCAGTACCAGGAACCTGTTCACGTTCATGCACACACAACCAGACTTCCCTGAAGAGAGGAACCGCGATAAAAAC